>NW_027310703.1:32500-35000 GCF_047496795.1 Chiloscyllium punctatum
CTTGTCTCGCGAGGGTGGTTTCGGGGCCAGCAGGAGAGCTCGTCGGGGTAGCAGGCCCTGCAGCCGTGGTCACCGCCAAACCCCCACAACTCGAGCAAGTGAAAAAAAAAGTAACAAATAAGAAAGGATCGTCGGCTTGGGGGTACGCCCGTTTCCGTTTCAACTTGTCTCGCGAGGGTGGTTTCGGGGCCAGCAGGAGAGCTCGTCGGGGTAGCAGGCCCTGCAGCCGTGGTCACCGCCAAACCCCCACAACTCGAGCAAGTGAAAAAAAAAAGTAACAAATAAGAAAGGATCGTCGGCTTGGGGGTACGCCCGTTTCCGTTTCAACTTGTCTCGCGAGGGTGGTTTCGGGGCCAGCAGGAGAGCTCGTCGGGGTAGCAGGCCCTGCAGCCGTGGTCACCGCCAAACCCCCACAACTCGAGCAAGTGAAAAAAAAAAGTAACAAATAAGAAAGGATCTCTGTCGGCTTGGGGGTACGCCCGTTTCCGTTTCAACTTGTCTCGCGAGGGTGGTTTCGGGGCCAGCAGGAGAGCTCGTCGGGGTAGCAGGCCCTGCAGCCGTGGTCACCGCCAAATCGCCACAACTCGAGCAAGTGAAAAAAAAAGTAACAAATAAGAAAGGATCGTCGGCTTGGGGGTACGCCCGTTTCCGTTTCAACTTGTCTCGCGAGGGTGGTTTCGGGGCCAGCAGGAGAGCTCGTCGGGGTAGCAGGCCCTGCAGCCGTGGTCACCGCCAAATCGCCACAACTCGAGCAAGTGAAAAAAAAAGTAACAAATAAGAAAGGATCGTCGGCTTGGGGGTACGCCCGTTTCCGTTTCAACTTGTCTCGCGAGGGTGGTTTCGGGGCCAGCAGGAGAGCTCGTCGGGGTAGCAGGCCCTGCAGCCGTGGTCACCGCCAAACCCCCCACAACTGTTGGGCGCCTACCTGCGCGGGGCAGGAGGACACTTTCCGATTTCAAATCTCCGTTTGCCGAGTCCACCCCGAACGCACGCGGGCGGGCGGGTTCGCATCACCCTTCGTCACAAGGGGCGAAGCCCGTTCCACCGTCTCGTCAGTAGTGCCGACCGGTCTGTGATCGACGAGGGGAGCCACACCAGGTCCGGCCCTGCTGCTTGGCGGCACCGCGTCGTCGGGAGCTCGCGACAGACGGAGGGTTTCGGTGTACTCTCCAGCCACGGGAAACGAAGCCGGTGATGCAGGCGCCGGTCTTTCGCTCCCAAATCGGCTGGGTTTACATCGTTGCTATCTAGTCACGCTCCCTTCAAACCCGACGGGGTACCTATTCCCCTCACCCGTCTGTGCGTATACAGCCTCTTTGCACTTGCGGGATGGGGGTGGTGGTTTAAAGACTCTCGAGTTGCCGCCCGTCGGTCTCCGAGCTCCGTGCAGTAGTGATCCCCAGCGAACTGCCAGCAGGGCGAACGAGCGATCCCGCTCTCGGTCGGGGCGCCTGGCGTCGATCGGTGGTCGGTGGCTTGCGGGCAAGCTGCGCTGTGAGTGTGGGAACGAGTATGACGAGCCGTTGCCGCGACTCCCAGTCCACCTCGGCGGTGGCTGGGCCGGGCGGGCGTCTGCTCGGGCGAGTGCCGCCCCCGCCTCCTCGCAGGAAGTCCGCTCGCCGACACGCCGCCACGTGCACGCGTCAGTGACGCTGCCGAACCGATGGCCGGTGCCCGTTCCCGCCTCTGCTTTTCCTAGGGCAAAGCTGCTGCACGCCTCGTGATACTAGGCGGGCGACATGGTGGCGGTGATCCTGCCTCCGTCGCTGCGGTGCGTTGGGGCACGCATCGCCTCTTGGGCGCCCTGTCCTCCTCCCCCCAATAGACGTATGTTTCTGCGGGCCGCACCAGGATGGTGCTCCCCATCGCTTCACGCCACCCTGCTCCGCCCGCACGCCGGCGTGCAGGTGGCTGTAGCTCAAGGTGGGGAGCGTATGTGCGGTCCGGGTCGCTTTCCTCTGGCGAGGGAGAGACCTAAAACAAACTCAGACAACTCTTGACGGTGGATCACTCGGCTCGTGCGTCGATGACGAACGCAGCTAGCTGCGAGAATTAATGTGAATTGCAGGACACATTGATCATCGACACTTTGAACGCACTTTGCGGCCCCGGGTTCTTCCCGGGGCCACGCCTGTCTGAGGGTCGTTTGGCAATCAATCGCACTCGCCTTGGCTGGCGAGAGCGCGGCTGGGGTGTCGCAGAGGACCCGTCCTCTTTGTCCCCCTAAGTTCAGACTCCGGAGCCCTCCGGCGTCGGAGCGCTTGGCCTTTCCCCCCCACCCTGCACATTCCGTTCGTCAGGCTCGACGCCATCCCCCCGCCGGGGAGCGCGGCCTGGCGTCCGTCTGTGTCGTGGCAGTGGGGCCAGCACGGCTGTCACCGGTCCCAGAATGGCTGTCGGTGGTTCACACTGTGTGTGTGTGCCAACCCTCCTGGTCTCTGGGACACGGAGCTGCCACGAAGTGTTGAGCCTCCAGTGGGGGGTCTGCCTAAGCTCTGCA
>NW_027310703.1:40000-42500 GCF_047496795.1 Chiloscyllium punctatum
CTTCAGAAGAAACGGCTTACACAGGTAGCAGCCCCGACAACCCCGATAACATCGGAAAGAGAGGAGCACGAGACCAGACCAGAGGAGGATAATGGCTCGACTGCACAAGATGAACAACAAGTCCCATACAAAATCCCGGCCAAACTCCCTAAACACAGGGAAGTTGATGAACACATCAAAAAGGCCGAAGAACTATTGCAGAAAGCCAATGATCCACTCTGTATGGCTCAAGCTCGGGGTTTGGTAGACTGTATTACAGACGAAATATACGGTGGTCATAACGAGAAAAACCCCCGCAGACGGCAAAGAGAGAACAATCGAAAGGCCGAAAAGAAGGGTAACAACAACGGGGCGAAGAAACGTTATGCCACCAAGAAAGCGGCATATAAAGATGCCCAAGAACTATACAGAAACAACAGGCGCCAGCTAGCCAGAAAGTTAATGGGTGCACCAGATACATCCCAATGCCCCATCTCACGAGAGGAACTGGAAACCAAATTCCGTGAGAAATTGTCCAAGGCGAACAACAAAGCGGACATAAGGAACTTTGCTGGTTATGCTGGCCGTGTTGATGACAACCTACTCCTGGGACCAATTGGGGAAGAGGAGGTAGAAGAAGCCCTGAAAGGAATTGACAGACACAGTGCACCAGGGCCAGATGGCAAAAAGCTGAAAGACCTAGAAGCCATCCAGGAGACCGACGCCTCCCGTATACCTCGCCTCTTCACCCTGTGGTTAAAAACAAGATCTATCCCAGAGAGTATGAAAAAGAGCCGGACAGTGCTCATTCCTAAATGTGAGGACAAGGATCGACTAAAGAACCTAGACAACTGGCGCCCCATCACAATCGGGCCAATGCTTCTCCGACTGTTCACTAAAATTATGGCAAAGAGGTTAAGCAAGGCGGTTAACATCAACCCGAGACAGAAAGGGTTCCTGGCAGCCACGCCGGGCTGTAACGAGAATATTGCTATCCTCCAGAATGTCATCAAAGGATCAAAAAAGAACAGAAAGGAGCTAGCCGTTGTCTTTGTCGATCTGGCCAAAGCTTTCGATTCAGTCGGCCACAAACTGCTCATTGGCTCGCTAAAGAGGATGAAAACACCTACGGCCTTCGTGGATCTGATCCGCGACCTCTACACCAATAACACTACGGTGATTGAGGGCAAAGGCAAGCCCACGGAACAGATAAAGATCGAGAGAGGCGTGAAGCAAGGCGATCCGCTTTCACCATTGCTATTCAATATCGCAATCGACCCTCTGATCAGTACCCTGGAGCAGGCAGGCCAGGGAATAACCATGCCGTTTGGAGACAAAACGGTGAAATGTACAGCATTGGCTTTTGCTGATGATATCGCACTACTGAGCAACTCTCACGCTGGGATGCAAGAGAACTTGAAGATCCTCCAGTCTTATTGCGATAAGACAGGCCTAGATATTAATATCAATAAAACCAAAGGCTTCCACTTCACATGCAAAAGGAAGACCTTCATGTACAATCATGAGGCAAAATGGAGGATAAGAAAAGAAACCATCACATACATCCCACCAGGCGACACAGAGAAATACCTGGGAGCCCGAATAGACCCATGGGCTGGCGTTAAAGAGAGTGAATGGGAGGACAAGCTCAAAACCTGGGTTGAAGGCTTAAGATCAGCGCCTCTCAAACCAACTCAGAGACTGGAGCTTCTCAGAGTGCATGTCATCCCAAGATTGTACTTCCACCTGATACTGACAGAGGCGTCTCAGAACACCTTGGTGAAGCTGGATCAGATCATTCGGAATGCGGTAAAAGAATTCCTACACTTGCCACAACACGTCACTGACGGTTTACTGTACTCAAAGAACAAGGATGGAGGTCTGGCAATACCAAAGCTCGAGATTCAAATTCCATCTGCAATTATTAGAAAGCGAGAATCTCTGGAGCGCTCAACCGACCCAATCATCAAAGCGTCCTTCCAATTCAGGGAAGAGAGCAATAAGGAAACCATCGAAGAATTTCGATCACTCAATGTACTTCGAGAAATTAAAGGTTTCCTGGTTGAGAAAAAGGTACCCGCTGGACCTACCACGGAGGAACTGGCAACAATGCTGGATGGAGGGCATTTGTCAGAAAAGCAAAGACAACGCTTACTGAAGCCTCCCAATGAGTACGGAGCGTGGCGAGAGTGGGAGTTCGAGAAATGGGGCAAGATGCTGTGCCAAGGTGACGGCATCAAATACTTCCAGGATGACAAGATTTCCAATTCCTGGATCAAACCGCATCCTAACACCAGATCGAGAAACTTTATCGCCAGCCTGCTTCTCAGATCTAATCTGTATCCGACAAAAACGACCTTGTCCAGGGGCAATCCTCGTGCGAACAAAAGATGCAGAAGGTGCAACAGCCAAAACGAAACGCTGGCACACATATCGGGCCACTGTCTATACGTAAAGAACAAGAGAATCAAAAGGCACAACGTGGTCCTCGAACAGCTGAGGAAGCATGTTGGCAAGTATG
>NW_027310703.1:47500-51425 GCF_047496795.1 Chiloscyllium punctatum
GTAGCTCAGCCGGGTTTGACCCGGCGGTTCTGCCGACGGCCTCGCCTTCGAGGGGGGAGCGTCCCCCGTGTACAGGCCGATTTTCATGCATTTCGAACCGTGGGAAGTGGCCCAAAAGGGGATGGGAGTGAATGTGACTGCTCAACCCGACTTTGGCGCTTCCGAGCCGGGTAGCTCAGCCGGGTTTGACCCGGCGGTTCTGCCGACGGTCTCGTCTTCGAGGCGGGTGCCTCCCCCGTGTACAGGCCGATTTTCATGCATTTCGTACCGTGGGAAGTGGTCCAAAAGGGAATGGGGGTGGACGTGACTGCTCATACCGACATCGAGACTTGTAAGCCGTGTAGCTCGGCCGGGTTTGATCCGGCGGGTCTGCCGACGGTCTCGTCTTCGAGAGGGGGGCCTCCCCCGTGTACAGGCCGATTTTCGTGCATTTCCAACGGTGGGAAGAGGTTCATAAGGGGATGGGGGTGAATGTGACTGCTCAACCCGACTCTGAGGCTTCTAACCCGGGTAGCTCGGCCGGGTTTGACCCGGCGGTTCTGCCGTCGGTCTCGCCTTCGAGAGGGGCGCCTCCCCCGTGTACAGGCCGATTTTCGTGCATTTCCAACGGTGGGAAGAGGTTCAAAAGGGGATGGGGGTGAATGTGACTGCTCAACCCGACTCTGAGGCTTCTAACCCGGGTAGCCCGGCCGGGTTTGACCCGGCGGTTCTGCCGTCGGTCTCGCCTTCGAGGGCGGAGCCTCCCCCGTGTACAGGCCGATTTTCGTGCATTTCAAACCGTGGGAAGCGGTCCAAAAGGGGATGGGAGTGAATGTGACTGCTCATACCGACCTTGGCGCTTCCGACCCGGGTAGCTCAGCCGGGTTTGACCCGGCGGTTCTGCCGACGGTCTCGCCTTCGAGGGGGGAGCGTCCCCCGTGTTCAGGCCGAATTTTGTGCATTTCGAACCGTGGGAAGTTGCCCAAAAGTCGATGGGAGTGAATGTGACTGCTCAACCCGACTTTGGCGCTTCCGAGCCGGGTAGCTCAGCCGGGTTTGACCCGGCGGTTCTGCCGACGGTCTCGTCTTCGAGGCGGGTGCCTCCCCCGTGTACAGGCCGATTTTCATGCATTTCGTACCGTGGGAAGTGGTCCAAAAGGGAATAGGGGTGGACGTGACTGCTCATACCGACATTGAGACTTGTAAGCCGTGTAGCTCGGCCGGGTTTGATCCGGCGGGTCTGCCGACGGTCTCGTCTTCGAGGCGGGTGCCTCCCCCGTGTACAGGCCGATTTTCGTGCATTTCGAACCGTGGGAAGTGGTCCAAAAGGGGATGGGGGTGGACGTGACTGCTCAACCCGACTTTGAGGCTTCTAACCCGGGTAGCTCGGCCGGGTTTGACCCGTCGATTCTGCCGATGGTCTCGTTTTGGAGGGGGGAGCCTCCCCCGTGTTCAGTCCGATTTTCGTGCATTTCGAACCGTGGGAAGTGGCCCAAAAGGGGATGGGAGTGAATGTGACTGCTCATACCGACTTTGGCGCTTCCGAGCCTGGTAGCTCAGCCGGGTTTGATCCGGCGGTTCTGCCGACGGTCTCGTCTTCGAGGCGGCTCCCTCCCCCGTGTACAGGCCGATTTTCATGCATTTGCAACGGTGGGAAGTTGCCCAAAAGGGGATGGGAGTGAATGTGACTGCTCAACCCGACTTTGGCGCTTCCGAGCCTGGTAGCTCAGCCGGGTTTGAACCGGCGGTTCTGCCGACGGTCTCGTCTTCGAGGCGGCTCCCTCCCCCGTGTACAGGCCGATTTTCGTGCATTTCGAACCGTGGGAAGTGGTCCAAAAGGGAATGGGGGTGGACGTGACTGCTCAACCCGACTCTGAGGCTTCTAACCCGGGTAGCTCGGCCGGGTTTGATCCGGCGGTTCTGCCGACGGTCTCGTCTTCGAGGCCGGTGCCTCCCCCGTGTACAGGCCGATTTTCGTGCATTTCCAACGGTGGGAAGTGGTCCAAAAGGGAATGGGGGTGGACGTGTCTGCTCATACCGACTTTGAGACTTGTAAGCCGGGTAGCTCAGCCGGGTTTGTTCCGGCGGTTCTGCCGACGGTCTCGTCATCGAGGGGGGAGCCTCCCCCGTGTCCAGGCCGATTTTCATGCATTTCCAACCGTGGGAAGTGGTCCAAAAGGGAATGGGGGTGAATGTGACTGCTCATACCGACTTTGAGACTTTTAAGCCGGGTAGCTCAGCCGGGTTTGACCCGGCGGTTCTGCCGACGGTCTCGCCTTCGAGGGGGGAGCGTCCCCCGTGTTCAGGCCGAATTTTGTGCATTTCGAACCGTGGGAAGTTGCCCAAAAGTCGATGGGAGTGAATGTGACTGCTCAACCCGACTTTGAGACTTGTAAGCCGGGTAGCTCAGCCGGGTTTGACCCGGCGGTTCTGCCGACGGTCTCGTCTTCGAGGCGGGTGCCTCCCCCGTGTACAGGCCGATTTTCATGCATTTCGTACCGTGGGAAGCGGTCCAAAAGGGGATGGGAGTGAACGTGACTGCTCATACCGACTTTGGCGCTTCCGAGCCGGGTAGCTCAGCCGGGTTTGACCCGGCGGGTCTGCCGACGGTCTCGCCTTCGAGGGGGGAGCGTCCCCCGTGTTCAGGCCGAATCTTGTGCATTTCGAACCGTGGGAAGTTGCCCAAAAGTCGATGGGAGTGAATGTGACTGCTCAACCCGACTTTGAGACTTGTAAGCCGGGTAGCTCAGCCGGGTTTGACCCGGCGGTTCTGCCGACGGTCTCGTCTTCGAGGCCGGTGCCTCCCCCGTGTACAGGCCGATTTTCGTGCATTTCCAACGGTGGGAAGTGGTCCAAAAGGGAATGGGGGTGGACGTGTCTGCTCATACCGACTTTGAGACTTGTAAGCCGGGTAGCTCAGCCGGGTTTGTTCCGGCGGTTCTGCCGACGGTCTCGTCATCGAGGGGGGAGCCTCCCCCGTGTCCAGGCCGATTTTCATGCATTTCCAACCGTGGGAAGTGGTCCAAAAGGGAATGGGGGTGAATGTGACTGCTCATACCGACTTTGAGACTTTTAAGCCGGGTAGCTCGGCCGGGTTTGACCCGGCGGTTCTGCCGACGGTCTCGTCTTCGAGGCGGGTGCCTCCCCCGTGTACAGGCCGATTTTCGTGCATTTCGAACCGTGGGAAGTGGTCTAAAAGTCGATGGGAGTGAACGTGACTGCTCAACCCGACTTTGAGACTTGTAAGCCGGGTAGCTCAGCCAGGTTTGACCCGGCGGTTCTGCCGACGGTCTCGCCTTCGAGGGCGGACCCTCCCCCGTGTACAGGCCGGTTTTCGTGCATTTCGAACCGTGGGAAGTGATCCAAAAGGGAATGGGGGTGAACGTGACTGCCCAACCCGGCTTTGAGACTTGTAAGCCGGGTAGCTCAGCCGGGTTGGACCCGGCGGTTCTGCCGACGGTCTCGACTTCGAGGCGGGTGCCTCCCCCGTGTACAGGCCGATTTTCATGCATTTGCAACGGTGGGAAGTTGCCCAAAAGTCGATGGGAGTGAATGTGACTGCTCAACCCGACTTCGAGACTTGTAAGCCGGGTAGCTCAGCCGGGTTTGACCCGGCGGTTCTGCCGACGGTCTCGCCTTCGAGGGGGGAGCCTCCCCCGTGTACAGGCCGATTTTCGTGCATTTCCAACGGTGGGAACAGGTTCAAAAGGGGATGGGAGTGATTGTGACTGCTCAACCCGACTCTAGGGCTTCTAACCCGGGTAGCCCGGCCGGGTTTGACCCGGCGGTTCTGCCGACGGTCTCGTCTTCGAGGCGGGTGCCTCCCCCGTATACAGGCCGATTTTCATGCATTTCGAACCGTGGGAAGTGGTCCAAAAGGGAATGGGGGTGGACGTGTCTGCTCATACCGACTTTGAGACTTGTAAGCCGGGTAGCTCAGCCGGGT
>NW_027310704.1:0-51355 GCF_047496795.1 Chiloscyllium punctatum
ATCATTTCTTGGAGAGTGTCCCCTCAGACAAGACTGTGCAGCTTTGTGACGTCTGTGCGAGAGATTTGGGGGGTTTAGATCTCTTCAGTGACATGGGAGGATATTTGTGAAAATGCTATAAGGATTTTGATCTGTATTAATACCTATTCCATGCAGTTGCAAATTCTTCATAGGGTCTATCTAACACCAGATTTTCTCTCAAAATTCAATGTGGGATTATCTTCAGCAATACTTAAATACAGAATGACTACAGGCACTCTTACTAATTGCATGCAGGCTGTGGATATATTGGATCACTGTGTTCGGTGTGGTAGAGTGGGTCTTGAGGACCGAATTGGAGTTAGACACCGTTTCTCTTTTCCTGCGCCTGCAGAGTATCTTACGCAGATGCACATGGGAAAAAAATATATCCTTACTTTCTGTGCTAGGAAATAATATTCTGTTGTGTTGGATGTCTGAAACTTCCAGGATGTGTTGGGTCTTTGTAAGCTCATCATGGAGAATATCCCTTTGGACATTCTCACCAGTATGGTGCAACAAAAAGCAGAGACGAATATAAGTCATAGAGTCATAGAGATGTACAGCATGGAAACAGACCCTTCGGTCCAACCCGTCCATGCCGACCACATATCCGAATACAATCTAGTCCCACCTGCCAGCACCCGGCCCATAACCCTCCAAACACTTCCTATTCAATACACTCATCCAAATGCCTCTTAAATGTTGCACTTGTGCCAGCTTCCCCCACTTCACCTGGCAGCTCATTACATACACGAACCACCCTCTGTGTGAAATAGTTACCCTGTAGGTCCCTTTTATATCTTACTCCTCTCATCTTAAAATGATGCCCTCCACTTCTGGACTCCCTGACCCCAGGGAAAAGACTTTCCCTATATACCCTATCCATGCCCCTTATACTTTTGAAAACCTCTATAATGTCATCCCTCAGCATCCGAAGCTCCAGCGAAAACAGCCTCAGCCTATTCAGCCTCTCTCTATAGGTCAAATCCTCCAATCCTTATAAATCTTTTCTGAACCCTTTCAAGTTTCTCAACGTTTTTCCGATAGGAAGGAGAGCAGAATAACACGCATTATTCCAACAGTGGCCTAACCAATATCCTGTACAGCTGCAACATGACCTCTCAACTCCTGTACTCAATACTCTGACCAATAAAGGAAAGCATACCAAACGCCTTCTTCACTATCGTATCTACTTGCGACTCCACTTTCAAGGAGCTATGAACCTGCACTCCAAGGTCTCTTTGTTCAGCAAAACTCCCTGGGACCTTATCATTAAGTGTATAAGTCCTGCAATGATTTGCTTTCCCAAAATGAAGCACCACGCATTTATCTGAATTAAACTCCATCTGCCACTTCTCAGCCCATTGGCCCATCTTGTCAAGATCCTGTTGTAATCTGAGGTGACCTCTTCGCTGTTCACTGTACCTCCAATTTTGGTGTCATCTGCAAACTTACTAACTGTACTTCATATGCTCGCATCCAAGTCATTTATGTCAATGACAAAAAGTAGTGAATCCAGCACCGATCCTTGTGGCACTCCACAGGTCAGAGGCCTCCAGTCTGAAAAACAACCCTCCACCAACACCCTCTGTCTTCTACCTTTGACCCAGTTCTGTATCCAAATGGCTAGTTCTTCCTGTATTCCATGAGACCTAACCTAGCTAATCAGTCTCCCATGGGGAACCTTGTCGAAACCCTTAGAAAAGTCCATATGGATCACATCTATTCCTCTGCCCTCATCAATCCTCTTTGATACTTCCTCAAAAAACTCAATCAAGTCTGTGAGACATGATTGCACATGCACAAAGCCATGTTGACTATCCCTAATCAGTACTTGCCTTTCCAAATACATGCACATCCTGTCTCTCAGGATTCCCTCCAACAACTTGACCACCACCAACGTCAGGCTCATTGGTCTATAGTTCTCTGGCTTGTCCTTACCACCCTTCTTAAACAGTGGCACCACGTTAGCCACCTCCAGTCTTCTGGCACCTCACCAGTGGCTATCCATATTACAACAATCCCAGCAAGAGGCCCAGCAAACACTTCTCTAGCTTTACACAGAGTTCTAGGGTACACCTAATCAGGTCCTGGGGATTTATCCACCTTTAACCGTTTTAAGATACCCAGCACTTCCTCCTCTGTAATATGGACATTTTGCAAGATGTCACCATCTATTTCCCTACATGTGATATCTTCCGTATCCTTTTCCACAGTAAATACTGATGCAAAATACTCGTTTAGTATCTCCACCACACTTCCTGTGCTAGGAAAAGTATTGTGTTGTGTCTGATGTCTGAAACACCCCCGCCCCCACCCCCACCCTCCTTCCCCCCGGGTCTGTTGGCTCGTCGTAAGCTCATCATGGAGAATATCCCTTTGGACGTTTTCACCTGTATGGTGCGCCAGAAAGCAGAGATTTATATAAGATATAGCAATCTTTTTTGGATTACCACGATTAGGCATATCTGTTACTCTAAAAATGGCTTTTACATAGCAATGACGATATTGTCTCATGAATCTAATATGAAGAATTGTGAACATATGAATGTGTATCAGTTAATGCTCTCGAAGAACAAGAGCTATCGCTTTCTTATTCTGAGCTGTATTATTTATTTGTTATTTGTTGTTTATTTTTGTTTTTCTTCTGTCCGTTTATAGAGTTTAACTTGTTTTGAATGTACATGCCCATGGGTGAGTTATTTGAGTTGTTTTGTTATTGTTTCAATATAATAATAAAAATCTATTTTTCAGTTAAAGAAATTTTAAAAAATTAAAATGCTAACATTGATAGAATAGAGTCCCAAAGAGCTCTCATTAGATAGACCACTCATGGTGGTTTACACTGAATATCACCGCACCTTGGGTGATGGGGTGAGGTTGAGAGAGCATCCCCTTCATGATAAACTCAGTCAGTATGGGGAATTGAACCTGCGCTGGTGGCCTCCCTCTGCATCACAAACCAACCATCCAGCCAACTGAGTGGGAGACTGTGTAACTGTTACACACAGAATCAGTCACAGACAAAGGGCAAGAGAAACATTCATGACAAGGAAAAAAGGTATATTTGAGATAAACATCATGGTAACGGCTGAGGATAAAAACGTTCTCTGTTAGAAATTGTATTTTATAATGAGTCAAGTGTTTGGAAGCTTTCTATTACGGAATACAATAAGGTGAGACAAGTGAAATAACCAGAATGACTAATTGTGATTGGATATCGATAACCGTAAAATAAGTGCATGTTTTTGATTGTTCTGTGGAAAGTATGCTGACTATTGTATGAATTTAGAAAGCAGATGAAATATATTGTTCGAGGAGTCTGTCCCCATGGGAAATGCCTTCGGAACACAAGCAAGAAGAAACACTGGGTAAAAAGTTTCTGAGAATCGTCTGCTCGGTAACAGGAAGCTGGGAGTTGAATGACTGAAAGTTCCTGTAAGGTGGAGCTGAGAAAACCATCATTTCACCTCCAAACGTATTGAATGTTGGAGCATGTTTGAAGTACTGAGTGGCCTCATGATGGATTTTAATTGTGTGTGATTTGAAAGACGTACACCTCTACTCCATCCTCTTACATGTTACACACGGGGCACAACCGTTTTCCTGCAATTGGGAATAAGCTGGAACATGATCTGGAAACTTCCATAAAAGGCATTCTCCAGAATATTCTATAACTGTGTGGGGGGCATTAGAGTTGCAGAGAGAAAGAGAGGGATGGTGCTGTATGCAGTAGTGAGAGTGGTAGAGCATGAGCCTTGTTCGGGAATCGGTGCTATAACAGACATACAGTGAGTGTGAGGGAGCAGAGAGAATATGGTGACCCTTATCCTAACAGAGTGGGGAAGGTTATTGAAGCTTGACCTGTTTTGCTGGACATTTCGTCAGACCCCAGAAACTGCACTGAGCTGGGTGGTGAGCTCAGACCAGGCTCGGTGGATCTGGTGGTGTGATCCCTCTGGGAAGAGAATGGTCCCTTTTGTACTGGCCAATCCACCAGGACTTCCGTGCCCCTGTCGAAAAACGTGATGTAATTTCCCCTTATCTGCCATGCTTAGGGTAAACTGTGCAGGGCAGCTCCAAACTGAGGAAGCTCAACCGTGTGGCCCTTGGCCTTTTAAAGATGACCCCAGTGTCAGGGTTCATGGAATATCCAGGAGCATCCGGGCGATTTTGAGTACCTCCAGTCATGATGGGTGGGAGAATCGGGCTGGCATTGTATGAGAGGGACACAATGGAGTGGGGCGGGTAGTTAATGAGATGAGTTTGGTAAGATAGCATCAGGAAAGTAGTTCAGCCTCGTGCAGACAATCCCTCTGACACACTTAATGAAAATGTCACTGAGACAGTTTCTTGTTAGATTCAGCCCAGTGAGGCGAAGACTCTGCTGTCCTCACTCCTACTTACAAAGCTGCAGAACAAATGCTCATCCAAAAGTCTCCATTGGCAGAAATCACAGCAATATCCCTTTCACTCATCATTCTTCAAAGTACTGACCCGTGTTGCATGATACTATCGAAATGTCTTCATTTCAGCATTCTGAAACCTGTGAACATATCCTTCAATGACATTTTTCTTAGTCTCCCCCACTCTGTTTCCACTCCAAAACGAACTCATTTATAGTCATATTGCACGAGACTCCCAGTATGACTGGACCATGGCAACCAAAATGTCCATCCAGACTCACCCCATTCCCCTGCCCTTGTTCTTATCCCTCTAATCCTTATCTATCTGTGTATTTGTCCAAATGCCTTTTCAATGTTGTTATTGTACCCACCTCAATCACTTCCACTGGCAGATCAGTCTGTATGCATACCACACTCTATGTAAAAACGTTGCCCCTCAGGTTCCTTTTTAGATACTTGTTTTCCTTTCCAAACATTAATGGATGTCCTCTAGTCCTCGATTCCCCAAACTTGGGAAAAAAATTGAAGTATTCACCCCATGCACGCCTCTCATAATTTTATAAGAGTTACACTTCAATAAGAACCCCCTCGGTATCCTACGCTGAAAAGAAATAAGTTCTAACCTGTCCAACCTCTGCCTATAACTTAGAGCCTTTAGACCAGGAAACATCTTTGGAAATTTGTTCTATGCTCTTTCTCGTTCAATAATATCCTATCTAGAGCAAGATGAACAAAACTGAACACAATACTCCAACTGCAACCTACCTAACATCCTGTACAACTGCAATATAACGTCCCAACTTCTATACTCAATGCGCTGATGAAGGCCAGTATGCCAACAGCCTTCTTCACTGTCCTGTGTATCTGTGACTCAAATTTCAGACAACCGTGCACCTGATCTCCAACGACCTTTTGTTCCACTACACTCCTTAAGGCCCTCTCACTCATCATTAAACTCCTACCTGGATTTGACTTTCCAAAATGCAAGACGTCACACTTATCTGTATTAAATTCAAATTGCTATTTCTGAGCCCACTTCCTCAGCTGACCAAGGTACTGCGCAATTTCTGATAATGTTTCTCATTGTAAATGATGCCTCCTAATTTCGAGTCATGTGCAAACTTACTAACCTTGCGTTGTGCACTCTGGTCCAAATCATTGGTATAAGATAACGAACAGCAATGGGCCCAGGACCGACCACTGAGGCAGTCCACTAGTTACAGGCCTCCAGTCTTACAAGCATACCTCCACCATAGCCATTTGCTTCATAACGTCAGACCAATTGTGTCACCGATTTGCCAGTTTACATTGGTGTCCGTGCGATCTAACCTTCCAGAGCGGCCTACCATGTGGAACCTTATCAAAGGCCTTACTGAAATCCATATAGACTATGTCCACCACCCTTCCCTTGTCAACCTTTATGGTCACTTCCTCAAAAACTCTAACAAAAATTCTAAGGCATGGTCTGCCACGCACAAAGCGATGCTGACTGTTCCAAGTCAAATTCTGTCTTTCCAAATGCATGCATATCTTATATTTCAGAACCTCCTCAAGTGGTTTACCGAAAACAGATATGAAGCTGACTGGTCTATCTTTCCCAGGCTTTTCTTTGCAACCCTTCATGAATAAGGGCACATTTGTTATCGCCCAGTCTTCCGGGTCCTTGGCCCCTGAACTGACTTCTCTCGCCACCGGCAGTGCTATTAGATATATCTGGTCAGGACCAAATGATTTATCTGACTTTATGCATTCTAATATGTCCAGCAGCACCTCTACTGTGATATGGGACTGTACCAAGATATCACAACTAACCTCCCAATGGTCACAGGTCTTCTTGTCTTTCTTCATGATAAACACAGAGGGGAAATTGAGGACCTCACCCATCTCTTGAGGTTTTACACATGCATGCCCATTTTGGATTGTAAGTTATCTTATTCTCTCTCTAGTTGTTCTTTTTCTTTACTGTACCGAATTTGGATTCGCACTAATCTGCTCAGCCAAGGCTATCGCATTACCCCCTTTTCGCCTTGCTGATTTCCTTCTTCAGTAAACTCCTGTATCCCCAGTGTACCTCCAGGGATTCCCTTGGTCCCAGCTGCCTGTACCTGAGCCACCCCTCACTTTTTTGCTGGTCAGAGCCTCAATATCTCTTGTCATCCTGGGTTCTCTCTTCCAGCCTCACTTTCCCTTCATCCTCACAGGAACATATAGACCTTGACCTCAAGCTATCTAATTTTTGAAGCCCTCCCACTTGCCCGGGATCGTTTTACCTTGAAACAAAGTACTCCAAACATCCCCTGCAATCCCCTGTCGAATTACAACAAAATATGCCTTGCACTAATTTAGAACTTGATTCTGTGGACCAATTTTGTCCCTACCATTACTATTTTAAAAATAATACAGCTCTAGTCTCTATTACCAAAATGCTCGGCCACTTTACCTCCATCACCTATCCGACCTTATTTCCCAACAGTCGGTCGAGTTTGTCCCTTCCCCAATAGGAACCTCTCTATATTGCTTGTGGAAGCTCTCCTGAACACACTTAACAAATTACGTTCCATCAAACGCCATAACCATCTGGAAGTCCCAGTCTATGTTAGGAAAATTAAAATCACCTATTATGACAACCCTATTGCTCCTGCAAGTCTCGCCAGTCTCCCTGAATATTTGTTCCTCTAATTCCCATTGATTATTTGGAGGCTTATAGTGCAATCACTATAACATTACCATCCCCCTCTTAATTCTTTACACCGTTCACAAAACCTCATTGGATATTATCTCAGTTATTTCAGCTTTAAATGCTAGAGTGATATGCGCCTTAATCAGAACTATTTATATTTAAATTGTTTCCATTTATATCTCTGACTCACATTGATTTTCACATTCGCAGCACCCCTTGTCAATGTACAGTGCAGATATAGAGCTGGAAATGGATGGGAACTGCATATCCTGTCACTTTCAGCATTGGTTACATTTTTCACCACACTGGGCAGTGATCTAACACAGTGTTACCGAACAATGCAACAGCCTGAGTTTATATATGAATGACCCAGTGCGGACTGCACAGCTGCCCATGATGAACATTTAGCCCAGGATTATAGATCAAGCATTGGTGTGGGTTGCACAGAGTTTCATACTGGACATTGCTGGGTTGCATACAGCTGTACACTAGCCGGATCTACACAGTACTCCAACCTGAATATGTAATGGATGGGCTGGTTATGCGAGTTGGATTGCGAATTTGAGATTACAAAACATCTGACAATACCTTTATTTTTAATTTCAATCTTGTCATTGGACCCTTCAAATCCTGACTTATCCTGTTAGACCCATCCTTCTGGATGAGACATGGTGAGTGTTGTTGCAGCATCTGAGTCTGCAACATGACCAAGAAACGGAGCAGAGGCTGCACAGAGGGGAGTCTCCGTAAAATGGAATGAGGGAATCACAATCAGATCATCCGTGGTCTTAGTGAATGTTGGGGCAGGATTGAATGGACCACTAATGCAACCTATTCATAGATTTCTGTTTGTTCCAAGCAAACTCCCCTTCTCTCCCAGTGTCACATACTGGTGGGGAGTGAGTCACCTCCTGCTGTCCTTGCATAACAGGATGCTGGCCCTCACTAACCTCCAGATCTCCCTGTGCCCCACTTTCGAGCTCTGAGTGACTCCCTTCTGTCCCTGCGTCACAGTCTTAAGCAGTTGAATGACTGCGTCATGTTATGTGTCCCAAGCTTGAGCAGCTGTGTGACTGCCTCCTGATCCAAGGTTTGCGAAAGTAGATGTCCCCCTCCTGCTACTGACCGACAGGTTCCAATATCTCTGTGCTCACCTGCTGCATCTGTGGAATGGAGTTGAGGGCCCGAATGGCCTCTTCACATTCCTTACAGCTTCTCTTGACTAAAAGCCTTTCTCCTGTTTTTTGTAAAACAACATCAAAATCTGAAAGATGTATTTTTGTATTTTACTCTCAGCAATTGAACAAACAAGTTGCCTGACAGAATTCAGAAGCTGAATAGCCTCCTCCTGTTCCTGTGTTATATATTCAAGAGGCAATAGAGTTTCAGAGATGTACAGCACGGAAAAATACCTTTCAGTCTGATCGCCCATACCGACCAAATATCCTAAATAAATCTCCTCCCCCTTGCCAGCACTGGGCCATCTCCCTCTAAACCCTTCCCATGCATGTATCCACCCACATGCCTTTTAAATGGTGTAACTGTACCTGCCTCCACCACCTCTTTTGGCTGTTCAATCCATACACACAGCAGTCTCTGTGTGAAAATGTTGTTCTTCATGTTCCTTTTTAAAACTTTCCACTCTCACCTTAATCTTTGTCTTCTAATTTTGGACTCGCCTGTCCAGGGTAAGAGACGTTTACTGTTTACCTTATCAATGCCCCTCATGATTTTATAAAACTCTTTAACGTCACCCCTCAGCCTTAACACTGAGGGGTGACGTTAAAGAGTCTCAGCCTTTTCAACCCCTCCCTGTAACTCTAACCCTCCAACACCTGCAAAATTATATTAAGTCTCTTCGGCACCCTTTCAAGTTGACAACATCTTTCCGACCGCAGCGAGATCAGAATTAAAGGCAATATTACAAAAGTGGCCAAACTAATGTCCTTTACAGATGCAACACGTCATGAAAATGTTTAGACTCAAAGCACGTACCAAAAAGGGAAGATTACCAAGTGCCTTCTTCACTACACTGTCTATCTGTGACGGCACTTTCAAGGAACGGAGAACCTGCACCACAAGGTGACACAGTAGCTCAGTGACGAGCATTGCTGTTTCAGAGCACAGCGATCTGGGTTTAATTCCATCCTTGAATGACTGCCTGTGTGGTGTTTGCACATTATCCCCGTGTCTGCATGAGTTTTCTCCGGATGTTATGTTTTCCTCCGACTGCATAAAGATATACTGGCAAGGATAGATTGGCCATGCTAAATTGCGTAAAGAACCCAAGGATGTATAGGCGAGGTGGATTATCCATGGAAAATGCAGACTCAGAGGGATAGGGTAGTGGTTTGTCCAATGGGATACTTTTTAGAGGGTCGGTGTGGCCTCGGGGAGAATAGGCCGTTTTCTCACTGTAGGGATTCGATAACTTCTATGGAGTTCTCCTTGACTGGATGCTTTCGACAGGACCCTACCTACATGTCTTGCATGGAGTTGTCTTGCCAAAATGCAACACCTCACATTTAACTAAAATAAACTCCATCTGCCACTCCTCGGTTCACCTAAGCAAAGTCCAATTATAGTCTGAGAGATCATTCTTCACTGTCGACGACACCAACCAATTTGGTATTCTCTACAAACTTACTGACCATAATTCATATACTCAAATGTAAATGATTTGTATCAGTGACAAAAGGCAGTGGACCCACTATTGATCTTTGTGCCACGCCACTGGTCACAAGTCTCCAAGTTTAATGAACAAATGTCCACTGTCCCACCCTGTTTCCAATATTTAAGAAAGTTTTGGATCTAACAGGCGAGCTCTCCCAGGATTTCAGGCAGTCTAACCTTATTAACCAGTCTAAAATGTAGAACATTTTGGTTTTCTTACTGAATTCCATACAGACAACATCCACTGTCCTGCCTTCATCAATCATCTTCATTACTTCCTCAAAAGGTTCCATCAAGTCAGTGGGATGTGATCTCCAATGTAAAATGTCCTCTTCAGACCTTGTCTTTCCAAATGCATATCGATCTTTTTCCTCGAAATCCCCTCCAACAATTTAGTCACCATTGACGTCAGGCTCACCCGATCTATGGTGACCTGTTTTTTCCTTAATTTCTTAAATAATGACACTATGTTAGCAGTCCTCCAGCCTTTTGACATCTCACCTGTGGAAATTAATGTTACAAATATATCACTAAAATGCTGAACAATCTCTTTCTTAGCTTCCCACAAACATCTGGGATACAACTGATCAGGTCCCAGGGATTTGTTCACCTTTATCTGTTTTAAAATGTCCAACACCTCCTTATAATATAGACACTTTCAAGGTATCACTATATATTTCTTCATTCTCTCGCTCTTGTAACCTCCTCCACATTAAATACTGAGAAGAAATGCTTGTTTAGTATCCCTCCAATCTCAGGTGCTTCCACACATAGGTAGCCTTACTGATCTTTAAGGGGCCCTATTCTCTCCCTAGTTAATCTTTTGACATTAAAGCATTTGTATAATTTCTTCAATAACTCGTTAACCGTTTTTCTAAAGCCATCTCTTGTCCACATTTTTCTGGCCCGATTTCTCAATTGACTGTACACTTACTGCCCTTACACACCTCTCGGGAGTCACTTGATCCTCAGCTCTGCTTACCTGACATATGCCTCCTTCCTTACCTTGACCAGAGCATCAATATATCTAGCCATCCAGCACGCCCTGCACCCACCAGTCTTGCCCATCTCACTAATGGGAACACGTTGGCTCTGGTCTCTCTGAAACCAAGTTTTGATGGCCTTGCGTTTTCCAACCATCCCTTTACCTGTGAATAGGGTATTCCAATCAGCCTTTTAAAGGGCTAATGTAACACTTTCAAAGATAGCCTTGTTCAAAGTTAGAACTTTAATGTTTACATCAGGTCTTTCCTATTCCAAAACTAATTTAAAACTAATATTTATGCGAAACAGACTTGAAATTTACATAAACACTTCCTCCCCCTCCGTAACAGTCTCGAGAGGCTGTATGGGCTCCTCGTGGCCCTCTGTAATAGACTGGAAAGGCTGAATGGCCTCCTCCTGTCCCTGTGTAACAGACCCGAGACATTAATTGACACAGCAACCCGTGGATTACGAGCAGCTGTTAAACTGGATCTGATGGAGATCCATCGCTTCTCAGTTACAGAAACACAAACAACACAATGTACGTACTCCAGGTGCCCTCTCAGTAACACTTCATACAGCTGAAGCGACATATATCTTCGTTTTGAATGATCCTGTTGGCAATATTTTAGATTTCCATCTTTTCAAGTAGCAACAGGCTAATATGGGCTGAATGGCCTTCTTTTATCCCTCTGTAAGAGGCCCATAGGGACAGAATTGCTTCGGCCTGTTGCTGAGCAGCAATCTCAATGCTCTGTCTCATGGTTATGAAAGGATTTGATAACAGGGTACTTAAAACCAGGAGTAGACTCACACTGGTCAATAAGTATTATACTTTTGGGTAAGATATCTAGAAACTTGCCCACCCGACTTTTTTGTGCAACCGATCTGTTATTTTATAACTGTCTCCTTTCATAAACAGAGTGGAACACATATAGACCACTGCAGTGCCCTTTAATACTCTCATATACAAGTTTTTAAAAAATGATTCAAAAGATTTAAAGATTTATGGTCCATCCCTCAGCATCCCTCATCCATTACTTCCAAACCCGGTAAATGTTCCCTTTTATAGTGATATGAAAAGTGATGTGTGGAACTGGTTAACTGAGCCTGTTTGTTTCATCATGATTTAGAGATCCCGGTGTTGGACTGGGGTGTACAAAGTTAAAAATCACACAACACCAGGTTTTCATCCAATAGGTTTCATTGGAAGCACAGTCGCTTTCAGAGTGCTGCTCCTTCATCAGGTGCTAGTGGAGGACACAGTTCTAAGGCACAGAATTTATCGCAAAAATTTACAGTGTGATGTAACTGAAATTTTACATTGAAAAATACTTTGATTGTCTGTTGAGTCTTTCATCTGTTCAAATATCATTTCTTTCATGGGTAAATTACAAAACCTTTTTCTTTTAAAGTTGCATTCTCAGGTTAACAGTAACAACGAGTGTAAGTTAGATAATATTTTGAAAGTGTTAGCCCCTGTGTTCTTTGTCTATACCATAATGTTTAGATTGATTCTAATCTGAAAAGTGAGATAACAGTATTTTACATGAATTCATGCAGTTTTTGAGCTCAGAGTTCGACATGAATGCATGAAGTTTTTGAGCAAAGTACAATGTAACTCTGCAAGTACAAATTCGCCCCACAAAATATATGTGTGCATGTGGGTCTTTGTCTCTTTGTATGTGTGTGTTTGTCTTGGTTGGGGGTTGTGAGTGTGGGAGGGAGTGTATATGTGTGTGTAGTGATGTAGAGTGTCTTAAGTCTGTGAGGGGGTGCATGTGTGTGTGTCTGGGGTGGGACTTTTAATATCAGTGAGAGAGAGTGTATATGTGTATGCATGAGTGTAGAGTGGTCTAAGTCTCTGAGCGGATGCCTGTGAGAGTGTGTGTGTCAGTAAGGGTGTGTGTGTGTGTCTGTGTGCATGTCTGTGTACATATGTGTCCGTGTGTATGTGTGTATAGGAGTACGTGTGTGTGTGTGTGTGTGTATGTGTGTGTTTGTGTGTGTGTATAGTGCAAAGGTGGTCATCTGCAATGTGACACGAACCCAAGGCCCCAGCTGAGGCCCTCCTTATGGGTACCGAAATTTGTAATCAACCTCTGCTCGGCCACTTTTCGCTGCTGCCTGTCCTGAAGTCCGCCTTGAAGGATGGTCACCTGAAGGTCCGAAGTTGAATGTCCGGGACCACTGAAGTGTTCCCCAACTGGAAGGGAACCATCTGTCTGTTGATTGTTGTGCGGTGCCCATTCATTCGTTGTCGTAGCCTTTGCTAATTTTCCCAGTGTTTGTTCAGTGACTGTGCATAATGCCAATCTCCATGGATTCTAATTATCCCAGTGGAGGGTTTCCATCTTTTCATGATAAATGGGCGCCGTTCAATGTGTTATCCCATAACATTAGCGGGAGCATAACTGACAGGGAAGAGCAGACCCAGAGAGAGGGGGGGGAGGGGGGGGGCGGGGGTAGAGATCAGTATCTGAGAACATTAGACTGGAATGTTCCAATAATGGATCAGAACCTGAGAACATTAGAATGGAATGTTCCAAAAATGTATCAGAATCTGGGAACATTAGACTGGCATGTTCCAACAATAGACAGGAGTTTATACATTTATGTTTGGCGTCTTTCTGCACTTTATTAGTTGTCATTATCATTGCGGATCCATTACGCTCTTCTCATTATTCAATATTTTTATTATCCTTTCATGGCTATCGTTGGTGTTCCTGGTAAGTGTCAACGTCCAGATTTTTTTTTGTTCTATAAACCGGTTATGACTGTATTAATGTTCTTTTATGTAGCCTACACTTCTTGTCACTATTACTTTTCTGTTGAAACTCTCAATCCAGATATTCACTCTTCAGACCCCTATTAACTACATCAATGAATGTGTTCAATGACTGTCTCCCTCTCTGAGCTGGCGTTGTTACTCTCTATGTTGAACTACTCAGTTAGAGCGGAGAACGACAATTCACTGTATCATTGCCTTTGTTATTTAAATATTAAGAGCAGGGAGGTCACTCTCCACTGTTCTGGTTACAAACTCCACTTCCTTCCACTGTTTCCATCTCATCCCTGGCGAATATCTGCGACTGAAGCAGACAAGTCACCACTGTGGGAGATCCCTTTGACCATGAACTGATTCATGACAGCATATCCTGACCATTTCTAACTTGAAATGCTCACCACCACAGAATGGTTAGCACTGCTGCCTCACAGCGCCAGAGACCTGGGTTCAATTCCCGACTCAGGCGACTGACTGTGTGGAGTTTGCACATTCTCCCCGTGTCTGCGTGGGTTTCCTCCGGGTGCTCCGGTTTCCTCCCACAGTCCAAAGACGTGCACGCCAGGTGAATTGGCCATGCTAAAAAGCCCGTAGTGTTAGGTAAAGGGGTAAATGTACAGGAATGGGTGGGTTACGCTTCAGCGGGTCGGTGTGGACTTGTTGGGCCGAAGGGCCTGTTTCCACACTGTAAGTAATCTAATCTTAAAAATATATCTGACTGGTTTAGTCCATCTGCTGTTTGAACCTTGAGCTATGAAATACAGTTTTAATGAAGCCAATAATCTGCTGCTGACACTCCCGGTTTCAAACTTGCCGAAGCAAATCTGATTCGACCTCACACCAAACTCCCATCCATCTGCCATTTATGTGCACGCCGATGTGTATTGCTATTGTGTCTGGCAATGCCTTTATTTTAACATTCTCATATACTTTACCTCATCTGTCCATGAAACTTCTCTCGGTCTCTCTCTGTCGATTAAGAAAAAGCCTGCCAGTTGTTCGTATTTAAAATAGTTTCCTCCATGTGCGTTCCTTCTCAAACAATGAGTTTCACATTCAACCACGCCAATCGCACGCACAAACAGACTCTCTCTCAGTCTTTGATGAACACACACACAGCAAATCTTCTCATTGTTAAAATTATAGTAATCTGATGTGAGTATAGTTAGCACATGATAGTAAAGTTTGCAAGACTCTCTATGCTGGTCAGACAGTGCAGTTTACTGAGCAACACACGAGCAAGCTCTGCACAGCTCTCCATGCTGGGCTGTCATCTTGTCCCAGTTTATGTTGTTTGTGGTGTTCTGTCAAGCAGATTCAGAATTTGATTAACAAACAATTTCAACTGATCTGAAAATGCCTTTATTCAATTTTCTCATTCTTGTAATTTTACTCTCTAAGATCTCACTTCTCCACTAAGTCTCACTGCCATGTCTTTTTCCAAATAATCCCACAACATCTTTTCAGTTAATTAACTGTCTCTTTCTTTCTTTAATGTGATTCTTTCTGTCCCTCTGTATCTTCCCCGGCATTTGTTTTTGGCTCCATAGTGTATCGAGTGCTGGCATTGTGAAGCTCAGAAACAGTGAAATGTTGTGTGTCAGGCTGTTGTTCACTTCCCGGTATGTCCCATGTGATGGTCCATGGACAGGCGTGTTTCAGAAGTTATGAGTTACATCCTTTTAACTTGATTGTACCTGAATTTGTCCCTCTCAGGTGATCTTGTGATCGAGGAAGCCCCTTAAGTAAAGGACGAGGCATCTAAAGTTTGTGATAATGCTGTCACTTTTAAAAAAAGATTAATTTCTCTTTTTTTCATGTAAGAGATCTTAAAGGCCAAACTGTCTACTGAAAACGGCTCAAGTAAATAACTTACGACGCTTTTACAGTTTTTCATAAATAATTGTAACAACGGCCTATAACTTATCCCCAGCTGCTACTCTCTCTGAAACCTGACTTGAAGCTGTTTCCTCTTGAATTGGAGAACTGTATGCAAGAATATATGTTGAATGTTCCATTTTGCCAAGGGGTGTGTTTATGGGATGTTGGTATATTGGAACAGTTCATTTGTAGAAGGTACTGTATCCATTATTCGGTCATCGTTTCCAATCGTTAAATTATTCTAAATTCCTCATCATTTTGTGTGGATTTTCATTAGAGTGTTTGAGTATGTTGTGTTTTGCTAATGGTGAGTGGTTTGAATAGTTTGACATCTGGAACATCCAACTCACATCTACCTTTACAATAAGAAAAGGTTGCCATCCAAGCTACCCTCTTAATATAGTTTGAGTCAGTCTGGTTCATCTGTAGCAAACTGGGGACTTTTGTCTGGTTCAAAATTGATAATACCAAATTGTGTTCAGAATTACAATCCCTAAAGTATGCAACAGGCCATTCGACCCAACAAGTCCACACCGACCCTGCGAGGAGTAACCTACCCAGACCCATTCCTCTAACCTATTATGACACATTTCCCCTAACAAAGGCTCCTAACCCACACATCCTGAAAACGACAAACAATTTAGCATGGCCAATTCACCTGACATGCATATATTTGGGTTGTGGAAGGAAACCAGATAATCCAGAATAAGCCCATGCAGACACTGGAGAGTATGCAACGGGAGGCTATTGGGTTCAAAGGTCGCGTATGGTAGCTGTTAGCGTCTTCTGTTCCAGATATTGAATTCGTTTGGATTAAAGAATGTTTTGTGCATAAAGATTCTTTCAGTCACTGAGAGTTCTCTGGGTGTGGAAGAAGTGAAGTTGGGGGTTTTACAAAAGGTAATGAAGACAAAGCTGTAGGAATTGGCAGACAAGCTGGAGTTGGGGTTGCGTTTGTTTGTGAGAAAATGAGAGATAATTACAGCTATAGCTCGGTAATTGCGTTTTGTGGAAACACCATCAGACTCTTTGGATATGGCGAGAATTCAATTTCAAATGAGGCACTTTTAACATGAGAAGGAATTGAAACAGTTTGAATTATGATGAAAAGTAGAAATAAAAGAAAAGGAAATGAAGAAGAAAGAGAGAACAGGACAGAAGAAAAGCAGAGAGATTCAACTTAAACAGTTAGCAGTTAGAGAGGAGAGTTGACATAGAAGGCGGAGATGAAGGTAGACGGTAGGCAGGATGAGGAGGATAGTGAGGTTGAGCAACCCTATTGTAACCAATTCCCTAATGGGGTTCTGTTTAAATACATCCAGGTATTATTTAAATTTGATGAGAATGATGGAGAAACCTTTGGAATTTCATTTGAGAAAGTGGATAATGCAGTGGCAAGTGATCATGTGGATTTAGTTGATCCAAACAAAGCTGATAGGTGTTTGCATCCCTATCGGAGGAGGTATTTGGCCATTATGAGGTGGTGAAGAAAGCCATCTGAAATGCATATGAGCTTGGGCCAGAAGCCGACAGACAGCATTTCTGGAATCTAAAAAAGGGTCTCGGGTTAAACTCACATCGAGTTTGAAAGGATCAAACAAAGTAATTTTGAAAGGTGGGGAAGGGTATTAAAAACAGAGCAAACCTATGACACTGTTAGAGTGATTCTTATTTTGGAGAAGTTCAACAATTCACTTCCTGCAGTCGTGAGAACTCGTGCGGAAGAGCAGAGAGAAACAATGGCAAGATTAGAAGCTGCAAGAGCTGATGATAATGATTGAGTTCAGAAATCAAAATTTGTTTTCTGTGAGAGATTGAGAAGAATGTGCGAGATCTTCTTAAAACATATACCCGTGACAGTAAGGTTTACTGGCATAGGCCAGGAGTAGCAGGTAAAGAGATTAGAGCATTAAGAGGTAAAGAAGTAGTTAACTCTTTTATGCTGAGACATGAAGAGCTATGTCATTCAGAGGGAGTATTGGAGAGATGAGAATGCTCCATTACGTAACGTGTGGTTGGAGTGTCCAGTGGAAACATCAACAGATTTATTCCACAATGGGGAAGGAGGCCTTGAGCTTGGTGTTGGCGTTACAACATTTCAGCATTAAAATTGTGAATAACATACATGAGAAAAATCTTGAGCACAGATCGTGACCCTTGAAAGGTTTTGAGAAAGTTTAGGGAGAAAAATACCAGTCGGTTTCGATTGAGCATATTATTGCTGCCATTCAGTTTGAAATTATACAGTTGACAGGGCGAGAAAACCTACGTTTGACACGTTGTCGAGACTTGGATGAAGAAAGACAAAGGCATTCTGTGGCAGGAGTACAATGCCTGAAACCGAAACTAGTTGTGAACATTTGTATGCTCAGAGTCAATGTAATGTATATGCATTTCAGTCTACTAATAGGTCTAAAATGAATCCACCTTTGTATATTGATGGATGATTTTATTAAAGATGGAATTGTAAAAAGGTTATTTTCTCTTGGGTTATTATTTTGAAGAGAGGTTTTAAAGGCAGAGGTGCAGAACTGCTGTCTGAAAACACTCCAAGTAAATAAGTGAGAAAGCCTTTATGTTTCATTCAAACGGTGATGACAATGGAAGCGCAGTAGCCAGCTTTCCCAGACCAGGGTTTCTCATTTTGTTTTTAGCTGCAGCATTCAGAAGCTGCCGGGGATCCCACAAGGGTGGGAAGTTTTATTGCATGATCCTCAGCTGCTTTTCACTGAGATTTGTGTTGATGTTGTTTCCTCCTAGATTGGAAAACTGCTGTAAGGATCTGTATTTGAATATGTCTTTGTGCCAAGCGGTGTAAACCAAGAAGGTATGGTTTCTAATGTTTGTGTAAGTGTTCCAACATATAAGCTAAAGCATTTTAATACATTTTATTTTGCTCAATGTCGAGTGGTTTGACCAGTAACAACATATCTGGAACGCACACTTCACATCTATATTCAAAATAAGGAAAGGTGTGGGTCTAAGTGGCCTTCTTAAAACATTCTGGGGGGATCTGGTCTGGTCCACAACACTTGTACCGAGGGGTTTATGAGTGACTCGTGTAATTGAAAATTTAGTGGAGTGGCTGGAGATGGTTTGCTGGAGGTTGTGCTGTGAGCTGCCTCAGACATTCAGGGAGACCTGAGGATTTGGTGACGCAACTCTGGATGGAGCATGGGGACTGCAGTTACAACATTTGGGTCTGTAACATGAACTCCAAATGGAGCAGAGGTTGCAGAGAGGGGAAGCTCTGAAACCATACCTTGAGTGCGTGTGGTGAAAGGGATCTGCTGTGTCCACAACGGGTTTTCCAGGAACAGCTTCCCAAGCTCCACTTGACCAAGGAGCAGAGTGTGAGGGGCCCTGACTGAACGTGGAGCTGGTCACAGAACGGTGTCACCTCATTCAACACGACCTGCAGCTTCACACCAGGGGGAAGATGGTGCTGCCAGTGGCTGTTAGGGTCACAGTTTCATTCAGCTTCTATGATTCAAAACTTTCCAGGCAGGACTAGGTGACATATCCATCATTTCCCAATATCTCCACATCAATGTCATCATTCAGTGATGGAGGATATATATGGTGGATGAGACAATTAGATTGTTTCTCCCTCAGCAGGAAGCTGCCGGTTGTATCCACTATAATGGGATTCCCGACGGCGTACATGGCATCTGCAGAGTACCCGTGTCAATGAGGAGAGGTAGAGGAACTGAAGGAGCTCTCTCTCTCTATTAATGTTACAGTGTACCCATGCACAGTACATCATGTTGGTGAATACCCACTGTCCTGGCAGCAGTCACAGCCTCTTCATTCAGAAGCAGTCAGCCATTCCCATCGTCATCAGGTCTCAACGCAGAAAGAAATGAATATATCGTGGATAAAGGCCGTCCCCTTGATGCATGTGTCAAAACACCATCCCCACCACCAGTCAACCACATCAAAGTATTCCATGTGTCTGGGAGCTGACGATCAGGATGGAGCAAAACCTCCCATGTCTGAACGGATCTGAGTGAACCCCCCCAGTACACAGTATCATTAGGTCCTGTAATCCCTCTCCATTTCAGTAACATACTGCCTTCCATTATTCCTGTAAATGGAATGACAGGTTATATCATGTTTACTTCCACCTGCCAAAATATTATCTATTGTCTTTACCTCTCTGAATATATTTGCAGACTCTCCGCCCTCTCTTGATAATTTAACCTGTTGCTTATCACAGCGACATAACAATTATTTGAAGAGATGACAAGTAGGTTAGACCAGGGAAACCCAGTGGGTGCGGTCTATCTAGATTTCCAAAAGGTGTCTCATAACGTGAGGGCCCATGGTGTTCGAGGTGAGCTACTGGTATGGATTGAGGATTGGCTGTCTGACAGAAGGCAGAGAGTTGGGATAAAAGGTTCTTTTTCGGAATGGCAGCCGGTGACAAGCGATGTCCCGCAGGGTTCAGTTTTGGGCCGCATCTGTTCACGTTATATATTAATGATTTGGATGAAGGGACTTGGGACATTCTAGCGAAGTTTGCCGATGATACGAAGTTAGGTGGACAGGCAGGTAGTACTTAGGTGGGGAGGCTGTAGAAGGAACAAGACAGTTTGGGAGAGTGGTCCAGGAAATGGCTGATGGAATTCAATGTGAGCAAATGCGAGGTCTTGCACTTTGGAAAAATGAATATAAGCATGGACTACTTTCTAAATGGTGAGAAAATTCATAAAGTCAAAGTACCAAGGGATCTGGGAGTGCTCGTCGAGAATTCTCTAAAGCTAAACATGCAGGTTGTGTCCGTGATTAAGAAAGCGAATGCAATGTTGTCATTTATCTCAAAAGGGTTGGAATATAAAAGCAGCGTATTGCTACTGAGACTTTATAAAGCACTGGCTAGGCCCCATTTGGAGTACTGTGTCCAGTTTTTGGCCCCACACCTCAGGAAGGACATACTGGCACTGGAGCGTGTCCAGTGGACATTCACACGGATGATCCCTGGAATGGTAGGTCTAACATACGAGGAACGGCTGAGGATCTGGGATTGTATTCATTAGAGTTTAGAAGGTTAAGGGGAGATCTAATAGAAACTTACAAGATAATACATAGCTTGGAAAGGGTGGACGCTAGGAAGTTGTTTCCATTAGGCGAGGAGACTAGGACCCGTGGGCATAGCCTTAGCAGTAGAGGGGGTCAATTCAGAACAGAAATGCGGAGACATTTCTTCAGCCAGAGAGTGGTGGGTCTGTGGAATTCATTGCCGTGGAGTGCAGTAGAGGCCGGGACGCTAAATGCCTTCAAGGAAAAGATTGACAAATTCTTGATGTCGCAAGGAATTAAGGGCAACGGGGAGAATGCGGGTAAGTGGAGTTGAAATGCTCACCAGCCATGATTAAATGGTGGAGTGGACTCGATGGGCTAAATGGCCTTACTGCCACCCCTATATCTTCTGGTCTTATGGACATCACCAAACTCAGCATCTGTATATCTGTTCCATTCTCCTGATCATTAATATAGACTATGGATAGTTGAGAGCCCAGCACTGGTCACTGTGTGACCCTCATGGCTACGTTCTCTCGAAATGATTTATCCTGTTTGTCTGCTTCCTGTATGACACCCAGTCTTCCACCATTCCTGGGCAACACAGTCGAGGAGTTGAATAAGAACAAGGAGCATCTTTGAGGTATCTAACCCCTCGATGAGGCTGATGTCCACGGGGCCTCTGTTCCACTTTCGTGCCATCTCTCCATCCTAATGCTCTAGTCTCTTGTTGTAGATTGCGCCACATGATACAAAATCCACTCCACATCTACACTTTCAATTACTTTTAGCATTTTACAGACCTCAATGAGATCTCCTTTCATTCTTATAAACTCGAGAGTATAGGCCTAAACTGCTCAATTACTCTTCATAAGACAAATACTTCAAATATGGAATCAATCTAATGTAGCTCTTCTGAATTGCCTCCAATGGAAATACCTCATTCTGCAGGACACCCAAACTGTTCTCCAGTTGCAGCCTCACTAATGCCATGCATAGCTACACCAACACTCCCTACCTTTCTACTCCATCCTTTTATAAATAAACACTGAAATTATGCTTGCATTTCTCATTACTTGCAGTACCCCCAGGCAGGTGTTCTGTGATTTGCAAGCAGACACCCAGATCCCTCTGCACCAAAGCACTTTGAACTTTTTCTCCATTTAAATAATAATTTGTAATTGTATTATACTGGCCAACTTGAATAGCCCCATATTTATTCACTTTCATTTTCCTTGCTAAATGTTGGCCCATTCACCCAACCTATCCATATGTTTTGAAATCTCTTGCATCATCATTCCGAAGTAATTTCCCACTGATGTCAGTGTCATCTGAAAATGTGGCATTGTATTTTCTCTCCCGTCAATCGAGTACAGTAATACCATCGATTGCAAATGGTTGAGGCATGAGTACTGAAATCAATGGCACAAACTGCATTTGACAAAAGAAAATGACACATTTATTCCACCTGACTATATTTTGTTGGATAACCAATCCTCCATCCAAGCTAATAAATTACTCCTAAACACATGTTGTCTGATCTTGCCAGTTACTCTTTGGAGAAGTGACATATCCGATGCCTTCAGGAAGACCAGATATTTTCCATTTCCAGGATTCCCACGAACCACCTTGTTTGTGACCACTTCAAATAATTCAAGCAAACAATTCAAACACGGTTTATCCTTCGTAAAACCATGTTGACTCTGATGGATTGTGGTTTGAGTTTGCAAATGTCCTGAACAATGAACTTTAAAAATTTGCCTTCAATTACAATAGTTTATTGTTACACTTTACTCTGTAATGCATACCATTATTACAAGCTCGTCCCTTTTGAAAACCATTACGTTTTCTTTGAATTCCTGTTTAATGGGCACAAGGGTTTAAGAGATCTGCTCCACTTGCTGAGTAAGAGCCAAGTGTGGCTGAATGGACGCATCATTCTGCTGATTTACAAACTCGATGGGTTGACGTCTTTCTGGTGTTCCCATGTTGCCATCTCCAAGGCCAGAATAGCCTCCTCCTGTTGATGCTTTAGAGGATTGGGAGATTATGGAATCTTCCTGTTGCTGTGTAACATTTTGAGGGGCTGATGGATCTTCTCATACTTCTCCATAACAGGTGGATATACTGAATGGTCTCCTCATGTATCCCGGAGATGGGACCGAGGGATTGGTCTTCTCTTGTTCCCATACAACAGACACGTGTCCAAATTACCTCTTCCTTTCTCATTAAAGAAGTCTCAGATAGTTCTTATCCTATCCAATTCCCTTGCAATAGCCTCGGTGGGTCTGAATGGCCTCCTGTTATCCCAGTGTAACAATCTCCATTCACTGTGTGACCTCTTCCAGTTCCGATGTTACAAACTTGAGGTGGCTGAATGGACTGATCCTGTTGTTGTTTAACAGGATACTGGTGCAGCATGGCCGACTGTTAAAGGTTCGAGTGGCTGATTAGCCTCCTTCTGTAAATGTATCTGGGTTGAATAGCCTCGTTATGTTTTGGTGTAACAGGTTCGAACGCCTGACTTTTGGGCGGCACAGTGGCACAGTGGTTAGCACTGCTACCTCACAGCACCAGAGACCCGGGTTCAATTCCCGCCTCAGGCGACTGACTGTGTGGAGTTTGCACGTTCTCCCCGTGTCAGCGTGGGTTTCCTCCGGGTGCTCCGGTTTCCTCCCACAGTCCAACGATGTGTAGGTCAGGTGAATTCGGGTAGTGTTAGGCAAGGGGTAGATGTAGGGGTATGGGTGGGTTGCGCTTCGGCGGGGCGGTGTGGACATGTTGGGCCGAAGGGCCTGTTTCCACACTGTAAGTAATCTAATCTAAAAAAAACCTCCTGTTGTTCCTGTATAACAGGCTGGAGAACGGAATAGATTCCTCCATTATCTGTGGAATTCACTTCACTTGTTAACTCCTTCTGTCAGCTATGTTCAAATAAGATCATCTTTAATTATTGTAAACTCCAATGGCTACTGGGTCAACCTGATCATCCTTTCGTTGTAAGCTAGCACCTTCATTGCAGGAACCATCTCTGAGCTGCTTCCAATATAACAACATCCTTTCTTCATGAATACATTAAATCTGTATACACTACTCCAGATGTGACCTCACTAAGGCCCTGTATAGCAGCAGCAACACTTTAGCAGCCTTCTGTAAAGTTCCCACCCAGGTTAGAGCTGTTTCAGCTCTCTGGGGGAATACAGAGCATTGTTGGAAGATCATTGTCTTTCTCTGTCCATTAGCATAACGGGAGATCTGGAGAAGTTAAAGTTGGAGAAGATCATAAATGATGTGAGATCTCTACCATTAATCACCCCAGAGCCCACATCGCTCAGATTCCACAGAATCTAGTAAGGCGGAGCGCAAAAACAGCAAGGAGGAGCAAACATTGATGGGAGTTATATATTAAAGTGAAAGCTGCAATACGAATGCTGGACATTTTATAAAACAGGAAATGAGATAACACATTTGTGGGTACTTCAGTAATAATGTACTGTTTAAATTATATCTAAACTGTGTTAACCCAATTGAATGCTAATGCTGGGAAAAATGGATTTCATGACCATGTGTGAGATGGTTTACATGAACATTATGTCGAGCACTGAGCTCAAGATCAGGTTATTTAGGAATTGGTGTTGAGTGATCAGAAGAGCTAATTGAATATTTTGCTGTAAAGGACCTTTTCGGAACAGTGACCACAATGTATTGGTTTTCTTTTATGCTGTTTGAGTACAAGACAATTTTTGTTTTATTTGCAGTAACCGTTATAAATCTGAGTCATGCAAGCCATGAAGGTGTGAGGAGAAAGTGGGGACCACAGATACTGGAGATCAGAGTCGAAGAGTGTGGTGTTGGAAAAGCACAGTCAGGCAGCATACTAAGAGTAGATAAAACGAAGTTTCTGGCATAAGCCCTTCATCACGAATGAATCTTCTGGGCCAAGGGCGCTGAGAGATAAATGGGAAGGGGGTGCGGCAGGAGGGAGGTAGCTGGGATTGCGATAGGTAGATGAAGGTGGGGTTCAAATTGATACGCAACGAAGGGAGACAGAACGCCTCATCTACTGCATCCATTAAACCCATTTTCTCTACATTGGCGAAGCAGGAGGTCAACTTGTGGATCATTTCAGAGAACACCTCTGGGACAACCGCATTGAACAACTCCATCGCCTTGTGGCTGAGCACTTCAATTCCCCTTCCCACTCTGCCAAGGACATGACGGCCCAAGGCCTGATCCATTGCCAAACCCAAGCCAGCAGAAGCCTGGAGGAAGAAAGCCTCCTCTTCTGCCTTGGGACCCTCCATCCACAGGGGATCATAGTGGATTTACCCATTTCCCCTAATCCCACCTTATCCTACTCCAAACTTCCAAATCACCACCGCCCTTTTGAACGTTCGTATGTGTAAACCTTCCTCCCTATCAATCTGGTCCACCCTCCTTCCTCTCCGACTATCACTTTCAATCCCACCTTCATCCTCCAATTAGATGAAAGGAGGCAGCTTAGAAAAATGCCAAGTGTTGCAGTAAGCCAGTGGATTCAGAGAAATGTAGGACCCAGCAAAGGATGACCAAGAAACTGAGAAGAAAATCAGAAAGAGAAAAAGCGTGCAAATGAAAGAAAAACATGAAGACTGCTATAAAGCGTCTATCAAAATATGAAAAAAAAACTAAAAACAAGGTCAAATGTGGAACAGTTGGTGCACGTTCAGGATAATTTATTTTAGAGAAGAGAGAAATCGCAGGGGAAAGAAACAGTTTCTTTGTGTCTATCTTCATGGAAGAATGTCCAGAAATTCTCCCAAGAAATACCAAGTGACCATGGGACTTGTAAAAGTAAAGTCTAAGATCATTCTTATCAGTGTTGAGGTCATCATTGAAAAGAAAGATGGATTGAGTATTTATAAATCTGACAGACTGGATGCACATCATACAAGAATTTCAGAGGAAGTAGCAATAGACATGTTGATTGCATCGCGGATTTTCACTTTATTTAATGACACATTCCCAAAAGGCATTTAGCCAATCTGGATAAGGCAAAGGTTATAAATATTATCCAACAGTTTAAGAAAGGATGAATTTGGAGAGTGGTGAACTACAGACCAGTTATCTTCTCATCCGCAGTCATATATCTGTTGGACTCGAATACAAGGAACATGCTACTAGATATTTAGAAGTTAATAACATAACTGGGGAGTGTGAGAATATACCGATGAAAGGAAAACCTGAAGTGGCAAATATAGTTTTGGAATGGTTTGAAGATGATTCTTGTGGACATAGGCAATGATGAAACTTTGGATAACGTATAGTTGGATATTCCTGAGCTTTTTCGAAAGATCTCACACAGCAAGTTTATATGAAAAATTAAAGCGAGAGGTATTGGGAAGAACATATGCAAATGGTAAAGTAAAAATTAGATTTACATTCATGTGAATGTAATTGGAATATAGAGGATGTCGTGCACCAGTTGCATCGAGCTTTGGTGAGACTAAATGTAGAATATTGTGTATCGTTCGGAGTCCCAATCTGAGAAAGAATATATTGACTACAGAGGAACTTTAAAAGGTATTATCCAGATTAACCCGTAAAATGGCAATATTGTCTAATGGGGAACCTCAGCCTGTAAACTCGAGTTTCAAAACATGAGAGTTGATTGTAGTGAATCTTAGAAACATCGCAAGGACTGAATAACAGAGGGACATGAAGAAGTACAAGTAGGCGAGATCAGGGAGAATCCCACGATATTCTACACGGACAAGTAGAACAGAATAATCAGCAAACAGTCAGTGTCAATTAGAAACCAAAGGGGCAATCTATGTATCAAGCTGGAGAACATTGATGGATTGTTACATGGGACCTTCACATCTATTTTGCTTGGGAGAAGGAGGAGGCAGGTACAGAATTCAAGAAGATGGACTGGACAACTCTTGAAAAGATTCTGTACAAATTTGGACCAATCTCCATGTCTGAATGAGTTGTATCACAGGCGGCTGTTGGGATCAAAGGAGGAAAGACCCTGACTGAATATTTTAATTTGGATCTGGCCATAGGGAAGGTGCCAGAGAACTGGAGAACTGCTAATACGATTCCACTTCACAGTAAGGGTGGGAGAGATAGACCTGGGAAATATAGACGAGCTAGTATTAGATCACTGTTAAGGAAACTACTGGATAAAATAGGGAAGGAGAATATCGAACTCCAATCAGAGTTGCAAGGTTTCATCAGGGATAATCATCATGACTTTATCAGGAGGAAGTCACATCCAATGGATTTGATTGAATTAGTTTGAGGAGGTCGATTATTTAGTTTTGTAGGAAGGCCTTTGACAAATTTCCACGTGGGAAACTGAAAGATAAAGTAAAATCTCACAATATGATGGATAATTTGACAAGTTGCAATGAAAATTGTCTTAGTAGCAGGAGATAGAGTGTGGTGGGAGAAGGCTGTTTGTGTGACTGGAGATCAGTATCCCCTGGTGGACCACAGGGATCAGTGTTGTGTCCCTTATTGTTTGTGTTATTCATAACAAAATATAGATCTGAATGTGGAGGGGGCTAGGTAGAGAGTGGGGAAGATATGATAAGTAAGTGTATGTTTGACAGAAAGATTGGCTGGGTGGTTCGCAGTGAGGAGGAAGGCCTTAAGTTACAGGAAGATACAGATGGAATGATCAGATGGGTACATCAATGGCAGATGGAATGTAACCCTGATAAATATGAGGGAATGCACTTTGGGAGAAGGAACCAGGCAGGGGAGGACTCAATGAATGGCAGCATACTGGGAAGCTCAGATTGTGCTTCTCCACACATCCCTGAATGTGGCTGGGCAGGTTAATGCTTAACAATGTGTTGCTGGAAAAGCGCAGCAGGTCAGGCAACACCAAAGGAGCAGGTGAATCGATGTTTCGGGCAGATTCCTTAAGAAGGCTTATGCCTGAAACGTTGATTCTGCTGCTCCTTTGATGCTGCCTGTCCTGCTGCGCTTTTCCAGCAACACATTTTTAAAGTTCTGATCTCCAGCTTCTGCATTTCTCACTTTCTCCTGGCCAGTTTAATGGACTAGTTAAGAATTGGACCTTTTGTGCAGCGTTTCCTAATCAGTGCGTAGATTAGAAGAACAATACAGTGCTTTGGTTCGGACAAAATGGAGTACTGTATGTAGCTCCGGGAACCACATTCCAGGAAGGATGTGATTGTACTGGAGAGGGTGCAGATGTGATTCACCAGGATGTTCCCTGGGATGGAGCAGATAAGCTATGGAGAGAGGCTGGATAAGCTCGGGTTGTTTACTTTGGAGCAGAGAAAGCTGAGGAGTCAGTGATTCGGGAGGATAAGATTATGATGGACATGGACAGGGTGGAGAGACAGCAGCTGTTCCTTTTAGTGAGAGGGTCAAGAACAAATGAGCACACTTTTAAAGTGAAGAGTTTGAGATTCAGAGATGATTTGAACATTTATTCACCTCGACGTGTGGGGTTCTGGGATTACTTCCTGAGAGGGGAATGATCACCTCACAATCGTTAAAAAGTACTTGGACGAGCAATTGGAAGTGTCATAACATTCCTGGCTATGGGCCTGGCGTAGGAAAGTGGAACTAGTATAGATCGCGCTGTATTTGTGTTGGCACAGAGTCTATGCCGCAGTGAGTGTATGGTGTGGAAGGTGAAGTATTGAGCAGTTTTACGCAGGAATTGATGGATGTCTGAAGAGTTATAGTCATAAGGGTTATAAGAGTGAACTGTAATAGCTTGTTAAATTATGTCAATGTGAGAAATATGAGAAAACAAGTGCAGTTTCCTCACAGATTGAGACCAGAGAATGGAGAATGGGGAACAGTGAAATGGCAGAACTATGAAGCTACTACTTCAGTTCTGTCTTAACAAAACTTTCTAACAATACAAGGAAAACCGAGTCTGCTGTGGGAAAATGATAGAGTACATGGAACAATTAACATAGTAAGTAAATGGTTTAGCAGAAATTATTGTGGCTGAAAGTAATGGTCATAGACAACACTAACATGGATTTTTGAAATGGGAATTATGTTTGAGAAACAAAGTGGGAGACAAATGAAAGTGAAGCAATGGATATAAAACATTTTGAGTTTTAGAAAAATGTTGGTAAAGCTCCAAGCCCACTTTGCAAAATCAAATCTGAGTGGATTGTGGCTAATATATGGCCATGTTTCTAGAATGGGACAGCTGGCAAGAAACAGTGAATAGAAATAAACTGACTCGTCAAGTAGTAGCCTGACATTTTCTGAAAGGTATGATTCTGTGAGTATGACTATGTCCCAGACTCCCCATTACCTTCCCCAGATATCTTCTGTCTCATCAGCAGGACGGACACAGCAGAAGTGGCGGTACAGTGGGATACATTTGGAAGGGAATTGCTCTTGGATTCCTCAACAGTGACTCCATATCCCATGAAGTCTCATGGCATTAGTTTGCACATGGGAAAGGAAACCTCCTGCTGATTACCATTTACCAGCCTCTCTCAGCTAATGAATCAGTACTTCTCCATGCTGACCAACACTTGGAGGAAGCACTGAGGGAAGCACGTACGCAAGATGAACTCTGGGTGGTGGATTTCAATGTTCACCACCAACAGTATCTCACCTACAGCGTTACTGATCGAGCTGGCCAGGTCCTAAAGGATATGACTGGCAGCGGGTGGTGAAGGAACCAACAAGAGGAAAATACATACTCGACCACAGCCTTTCTAATCTGTCAGTTGCAGAAGTATCTGTCCATGACAGTATCGGTAAGAGTGATCACCGCATAGTCATTGTGGAGACAAAATCACACCTGCTTATTGAGATTAACCTCCACCATTTTGGGTGGTACTATCACGGTGCCTAATAGGGCAGACTTCACACAGATCAATCAGATCAAATCTGGATGTCCATAAGGTGTTGTGGGTCATCAATAGCAATGGAATTGTACTCCCGCATAACCTCATGGCCTGACATATTCCCCTCGCAACTATTGCCATCAATACAGAGGATCAACATTGTTTCAGTGGAGTGTGCAGGATAGCAGGAGCAGCACCAGGCATACATGACAATGAGTTGTCAGCTTGGTGAAGCCACCAAACAGGACAACTTGTGCACCAAACAACATAAGCAGTAAGTGATAGACAGAGCTAAGTGATCCCATAAGCAACGGTTCAGATCTAAGCTCGGCAGTTCTTCCACATCTAGTCGAGAAACGTTGGGGACAATTAAACAATTCACTGGAGGAAGAGATTCCACAAATAACCGCTTCCTCCATGATGGAAGAGCCCAGCACTTCAGTGTATAAGGTAAGGCTGATGTATTCGCAACAGTCTTCAGTCAGAAGTGCTGAGTGGATGATCCATTTCAGCATCCTCCAGTGGCCTTCAGCAATTCAGTTACCAGTCATCAGCCAATTTAATTCAGTCCACGCGATAACCAGAAACGATTGGAGATACTGGATACTCCATAGGGTCCATAATCGGACAACATTCTGGCAATAGTTCTGACAACTTGTGCTCCATAACTAACCACTCCCCGAGCCAAACTGTTTCAATACAGTTGCAAGAATGGCTTTTCCTCATTATGTGGAAAATTACCCCAAGTATTTACTGTATATAAAAAGTGAGAACAAATCCAATCCGGCCAAATACTCAGTCTACTCTCGTTCATCAGTGAAGTGGTGGAAGGTCTCAGTGCTTTTAAGCAGGACCTGCTCAGCAATACCCTGGTCAATGACGCCCAGTTTGGGCTCCACCATGGCCACTCATCTCCTGACTTCATTACCGTGGTTCAAACATGGACAAAAGAGCTGAATTCCAGATGTAGGGTGAGAGTGACAGCCCTTTAAGTCAAGGCTGAATTCGACCCTGTGTGGTATCAAGGGGCCTTAGCAACACTGGAATCAATGGGTATCAGGGGAAAACTCCCTGCTGGTTCGATTCATACCTGACAAGTAGGAAGGTGGTCATGGTTGATGAAGGTCCGTCAACTCAGCTCCAAATCTGTAGGATCCCTCGAGCAGTGACCGAAAACTTCTTCAGGGCTGCTTCATCAATGACATTCCTTCTATTTCAAGGTCAGAAGTGGGGATGTTCGCCAATGATTGTGCAATGTTCTGCAACACATGTGGCTCCTCAGATACTGAAGTAGTCCATGTTCAAACGCGACAAGATCTGGAGAGTATCCAGGCTGACAAGTGGCAAGTTATATTCAGCCCACACGAATGCCAGACTATTACCATCACCAATAAAATACAATCTAACCTGCCCCTTGGCATTCAATGGTGATACTATTGCCGAATACCCCAGTATCAGATTCCTGGTGGGTAATCATTGCTCAACACTCGCTTGTCTCGCCACATGAACACAGTAACTATAAGAGCAGGTCCGAAGCTAGGAATACTGCTGCGAGTAACTCACATCCTGGCTTCCAAACGTCTGTCCATCGTCTATAATGCATAAGTCAGAAGTGTAATAGGAGACTCCCAATTTGTCTGGATGAGTGCAGCCCCAACAACATTCAAGAAGCCTTATAACATCCAGGACAAAGCAGCCAGTCTGACTGTCCGTTCATCCACAATGCTCCACCATCAAAGCTCAGCAGCAGCAGCAGTGTTTTACTATCTACATGCTGCCATGAAATGATGCACCAAAGATCCTCAGAGACCATCTTCCCAACTCACGACCATGTCTATCTAGAAGGACAAGGGCTACAGATATATGGGAATATCATCATCTTCAGATTCCTTCCAAGCCATTCGCTATCCTGACTTGGAACTTTATCACTGCTCCTTCACAGTCACTGTGTCAGAATCCTGGAATTCCCTTCTTAATGCCATTGGGGGTCAACCACAGCAGGTAGATTGCAGCGTTCAACAAGGCAGCTCACCACCACCTTCTCAAGGACAATTAGGGACAGGTAATAAATGCTGGCCCAGCAGTGACTCCGAGATTCACGAAATAAATAAATAGAAATTAACAGAGGATGGTTGCTGAGGTGTCGCAGGGATCGGTGCTTGAGGCCCAGCTGTTCACAATGCCCTTTAAACATTTGGTTGCTGGAATCAGATACAATATATCCCAGCCTGCTGACCGCACTAACGGATGTGGGATTTTGAGTGGGTGAGGAGGATGTAAATAAACACGGAGAAGACGAGGACAAGTGGAGTGAATGGGTAAATACATGACAGATGGAGAACAATGTGGATAGAGGTGACTGTGGACCCTTTGGTGGAAATGATAAATTGTCAGCCTACCATTTGAAAGGGATTGGTTGAAACATGTTGATCTACAAAGGGACGTATGCTCCTTTTTGTTGTTTCCTTCTGCATAAACCTCTGAGGCCCATGCAGCGCAGTGAGTTCAGCAACCAGAAGTCAATACTGGGCATGGCATTGGCACGCTGCCCAGTGCACACAGACCCACCAAGTGGGGAGCTGCTGCACAAAAAAGGATCTGCATTTTCTTGTACACCAGTCGCTGAAAGTAATATTGCAGGAACAGCAAGCAATGAGGCAGATAAATAGTGTGTTGACCTTCATTTCAGGGGGATGTGAGTCCAGGAGAAAAGAAGACTTACTGCAGCTGAACAGGGCCTTGGTGAGATATCATCTTGAACATTGTGCAGTATAGCATGCAGTTTTGGTCTCCTTACCGAATAAAGGACAAACCTGACATTGATGGAGAGCAGTGAAGGATGACCAGACTGATCTCTGGGATAACAGGCTTGTTGTGGGAGCAGAGTTTGGGAGACTGGGCCAGTATTCCATGGGGTTTAGGAAAATGAGTGGAGATCTCAGTGAAACATACAAAACTCTGACAGGGTGAGACAATTTGGAAGCAGGGATTAGGATTCCCCTGGCTGGGACTTCTAAAACAAGGGGCCACAGTATTAGGTACAGGCAGTCATTCTGCATTGAGATGATAATAAATGTCTGCTCTCACTGACTGGGGAACCTGGGGAATTCGCTCGCACCTGGAAACCGAGACACTGATTATAAATAAGGATTTAGAGACAGTAAAGGGATGGTGGGACAGCAGGAGTACGGTATGGAAATGAAGGGCCAATCATCATTATCTTGAATTGTTTAGCAAACTCGATGGACCAAACGTACTCCTGCACCGCCTATTTTATAGGTTCCCAAGGTTACTCACATTAACGGATATGTATACCGTATGGGATAAGTGCATTGAGGAGATTTTTTCCATGAACTACAATGGTAAGGCTAAATGTGTTTTCCATTCCCGATGTTTCTGTGCAGTCTGTGGGAAAGCTCTGTAAATGCTGTCACAAGCTCTCAGATGTTAGGAAGGAGGTTTCTGCAGGGTCGACAGACTGTGTTCCCAATCCCTTTTCCGACATTGATGCTGAGGCCGGGTGTTCTGTCCGGTTTCATCCTTTCAGACCTCGGAGTAGTTTGATACAAATGAGTGCCCTTGCTTGGCAATTTCAGAGACCATTGAAATGTTTATCACATGTCAGGGTCTTTGGAGTCACTTTTAGGCCAGCCCAGGAAATCATTGGAGATTCACTTCTTAAAAGTACATTGGAGAAGGAAATTCTGTTTACAATTGATTTTGGCTTCAAGGTCACTGTTCCTGACCCCAGATTTTAGATCTCGAAATCTTATTAATTGTCTTTAACTTCCACCTGCTGCCAGATCATTAGCCTGGTCTAGATTAGTAATCCAGTGACATTTCCACAACAGCACCATCTCCACATGGGGACCTGTCAAAAACCACACCGAGCAGGTTATTTCTGTGCTGCTTGACAGCTCTGTCAAAAAAGAACTCCCACCAATTTGACTGTCATGATGGGACTGAGGAGGTGGTAATTGGTCAGATTGTAATTATTCCCGTTTTAGGGGATGAGACTTAGCTGAGTAATTTTCCCCATTTCCAGGGACATGTCAGAGTTGGAGCTGGAATGAAACAGCTTCCCCAGGGACACGGCTTGTTGTGCAGCACAAGTCTTTAGACCCATTGCAGGAATGGAGTCAGGACACATTCCCTTTGACGTATCTATTGTGTTCACCTGTTTCTTCATGTAATGTGCAGCGAATCAAATAGGTTGAAGACTGGCATCAGTGATTTTGTGCGCATCATGATGAGGGTGAGGTGTATCATCGACTCAATACTTCTGGCAGAAGATGGTGCAGATAAAACATCCTTCTCTTTTACACTGATGTGCAGGTCTGTTCCATTATTTAGGATGGGAATATTTCCGGAGCCCTCTCCTCCAGTCAATTGTTTAATCGTCCATCATCATTTATGACTGAATGTGACAGGACTGCAGGGCTTCGATCAGATCTGTTGGTCAAGTGTTGTAGCTTAAATGCGTTCGCATCAGGTTAAAGTTGATGTGATTCTGACTCTGACATGTTCACCCACACTCGTCACTGAGCCATAGATGGTGCTGATGGTAATGACAGACTGAGGTGTTACCCTGGCGAAAAGCTACAGGTTGTGGTTGAATGCAGGTCTGCTTCTCCTGCTGCTGTGGTCTACAGTTACATGAATACGCAGTTTCAAGCTGCAATATCTGCAATGTAATTCTGCTGCCTGTTCCCCAATTCTCACTGAGACCCATTCACCCATCAGTCCTACACTCAGTGACCTAACCTGGTTTCTGATGTGGAAATACTTCAATTATCATACTGTCATTCTGCTGAGGGTTTCTCTCCCCGGTCTTGCTTCTAATCTGACACATTCCGCAAAAGCATTTAACTGATCTTAATGCAAATGTTTAATTCACCTGAATCTTTTTTCCTTGAGAAATACCATCTTCTATGTTTAAAGTGAATGTTTTTCCTCTGTTTCTTTCCCTGACCATGATTAAGAGCTCTGTAGTGTCAGCGATGCCAGCGTTATGTAGTTGCAGAGCCAATGAATTCTCTGGATTCCCAATCATCTTCAACACATTGTATGTTTTCTCTTTTGGTTTGATGCCTTATCACTCATGGCTGCCTTGTTCTCCCATGAGTATGTTTCAAGTTCTTGGGGTTGCATTTCTGGTATTATCTTCCGAAGTATCCCCACAAAATCCTCCCTTTGCTGCTCCATGGTCTTTCCGGCTCAGCTCCCCTTCCAATTTACTCTGGCCTGCGACGCCCGCATGTCTTTGTAGTTATATTGCTTAATTATCACCACATTACATCTTGAAGAGAGCGTTAGATATAAACTGAAAGAAGGGGTTTTGGGAAATGGGACACTAAGAATAACTAATGGATTTCTTAACTAGATACAAAGGGAGAACGATAGAAAAGATATAGATATGGAGATGTGGAAAATGAGAAAACTACATTATCGAAAGAAGTAGTTGAACATCCTCCAATGTTTTGGCAATGCCTGTGTGCTGTGGTCCTTTATACAGTGCATGTACAACAGAGTAATAAGTTCAAATGCTGAGTATGATCCCAGAATATTTATCTCCAATAAGGTGACTGACACTAGCTTTGGAAAGAACCCAGCAGGCCAACATATTGAAGTTCCGGTAGAAAGGGGATTAACTGAAATACGTTGGGACACCAGAATCAAGAATTTGGAGCACATATTCTGGTAAGAATAAGAGATAAGAGTTGGGAATCCCAGAAAAGGAGGGAACGTTGAGAGGATCATATCATGTTTTAATGTTTCATCAATTTTATACATCATATGCATCATTTTTCGTTAACTGTGTCTCTGTTGTTCATTTACAATGTGTTGTGCACATATGAAAAATGCGACTTATCTGCACACGCACATTGATTAAACAGTGTATATAAAATCATTGTTCCACCATTGAAACTGTCCTGTTGTCGTGTTACGAGGATACATGAACACCAACTAGCTACCAAAAGACATGACGCAGTATCACTATGTTCCATACATACAGACAAAGACGGGCACCACTTTGACTGGGACAAAGCACACACACATACTAAGACACGCGAGGACCTGCTTAGAGGAATGGTATTCTAACCAGAAGTCCATCAATAAATGCATCAATTTAGATCCTGTCGACATTCTCTTGTTAAAATAACCGGAAATGACATCACCCACGATAAGAAACCAAGACCTATAAATATAGAGGCGGGACATGCCACCAGCACTTCAGCAGAGAATCTCACTGATCACGTCACCTAGTCATGGTGACGAAACTTCTGAAAACAAACCTTCAAGCTCAGCGAGCTAACTTGCACACATTTAAATTGTTATTTTTTGTTTATTAGTGGAATTTAGGAGTTCTCTGTCGCTCACGTTTTGACAGATTATGATGTGAGGTGAGCTTTTCTCGGTGTGTGGTTTTAATTAACAGATGGGTTCGACATTGATGTCATAACAGTTTGGGGCCTTGCCGTGTGGCACTTGGACCGACTGGAACAGATTTGAGATACAACAGGTCCCAGCAAATTCCAACTCATTGCAATTAGTGACTTTGATCTTCAAATAAAACCAGTGGGAAAATCTGTTCAATTTTGCTCCTTGTGGTTGGTTAAATGAAAAGTGAGGGAAATGGCTTTTAACATTACTAAAGAGGTTCCCAAATTTTCCAAGGAAGTTTAGAAAGACAGAAGGAGGACATTATTTTAGAATTAGCAAATAGGTTGCAATTGGGTTTAACCAAGGAGAAAAGAGAAGTTGAAATTGTAATGGAGTTGGTTAAGCGCTTTGATGTATCAGAGAAATAGGCAACTGCATAGAGTTATAAAAACTTAAATTGCAAATGTGGCAACTGGAGTTAGAAGATAAATAAAGGGACGGAAGCAGAGAGAGAGAGACGGAAGAGAAAGAGAGCAAAAAGAAAGAGAGGGGATTTGAAATGCAGAAGTTGTGATATAGACGAGAAAGTTAAATTAACAGGATGGAGATGAAGGGAGAACGTAGGGATGTATACAACTAGGTTAGTTACTTGCCATATTTCGGTGAGAAAAATGTCAAAACCTTTTTTATTTCATTTGAAAAAATGGCTAGGCAGATGACGTGTCCAGTGATCTTGTGGGTAATGCTAGTTCAGACGAAGCTGGTGGGCACAGCTGGTGAGGTATGTGCAGCGCTGTCAGATGAGGGATCAAGAGATTATCAAGATGTCAAATTGGCTATTTTGATTGGTTATGAATTGGTACTAGAAGCATATAGACAGTAATTCAGAAAAATTGAGATGGAACCAGGTCAGACTTATATTGAGTTGAAAGAATTAACCACAGTCATTTTGATAGGTGTGTGCTGGCCTTAAAAATGGATATGACCTGTGAGGCTTGAAGGGAGATTAGTCTGCTGGAGAATTTAAAAGACTCACTTCCAGAGATAGTAAGAATTCATGTGAATGAATAGAAAGTTCAAGAAGTGAGAAGCGTAGCAGAAATGGCAGGTAAATATGCATTGTGGCATGTGATGAAATTTAGCTTCTGGCAGGAATTTCATCCTGTGAGGGATTAGAAATTGGGAGAAGGGACGATCACACATTACAAAGCGAACAGTAGCTCATAATAGTTTACCATAAGTGAAGAAAGAAGCCCAAGGGGGTAGAAAGGTGGTGAAAGGCCTCAGGTGCTCTCACTATAAGGGAGTGGAACACATAAAATTACAGTGCTGGTGGTTTCAGAAGGGCACAGGGAAAAAAGTTGTTTTCACTGCAGTAAGCTGGGACACACCGTGCTGGGCGTTAAAGGAAGACACTTTGGGGAAAGATGCGGTAGAAGAGTCTAAGCCCAGTGGCATTAGTGAAACTGGTAAAGGAGACTCCAAGTGGAGCTGAGGAGCTGCAGCAAATTGCACAGCCGAGGCCAGGGCTGGGTATGGAGGCAGTGCCTGATCTCTCTAAAGATTTCAGCTATGTAGATAAAGTTTACTCAGAAAGAACAGGGGGAGAAGGACAAGAAGTTATAATTTTGTGAGATACGGGATCTGCTCAGTCTCTAATATTTGAGAAGTGAGGCGCCAGAAAAGCACAACAGATCAGGCAGCATCCAAACAGCAGGACAATCGAATATCAGGCAGAAACCCGTCATCAGGAACTTGATGGGGGGACAAGGGGGCTGAAAGATAAATACGAGGGTAGTAGCTGAGCTGGTGGAAGGGTCACTGGGAAGGAAATAATAAGATATAGGTGGGAGTGATAGTGATATGTCGGAGGGGAGGGTGGAATCGATGGGGGAAAGGAAGATGGCTAGTTCGGGCAGTCCAAGAGGGCAGTGCTAGATTGAACGGTTGGATCTGGGAGAGGTTGGTGGAGTGGAGATTTGGAATTTGGTGAAGTCAACGTTGATGCTATACAGTTTGAGGGTTCCAGCTGTCCTTCCACCGATAGGAGTCCTATCACCATCCTGTCCGACCTATCACCATCACACCCCACTTACATCTACCTATCGCCTTCCAAGCTCCCTTCCACCCAGCTCTACCCCCACCCTCCCATTTATTTCTCAACCTCCTTCCCCCTCCCTTACCTCCCACTTTCCTGATGAAGCATTTATGCCTGAAACGTCAACTCTCCTGCCCCTCAGATGCTGCCGATGTGCTGTGCTTTTCCAGCCCCTAATTTTTCAACTCTCATCTCCAGCATCTGCAGCCCTCACTTTCGCTCACACTCTAATAGTAAGAGATGAAAGTTTTTTTCACTCTTTCTCGCATGTTAATCAAGACCGTGTTAACGTGTGGAATGAGAACAGAAATTAAGCATTCCCTTGTGTAACATCTGGATGGAATGCCAAATCAAGATTAGGGAAGTAACAGTGACAGTGAGTAACAGAGTGTCAGTTCCAGGAATACAGTTTGTTCTTGGGAACGATTTAGCAGGAGGCGAGGTGGGAGAGGCACCCCATGTGGTGGAGAAGCCAAAGGAAGACTAGGGAATTGCGGAGTTAAAAGAAAATTAAAAAGGATTTTTTCCAGACTGTGTGGTAACAAGATCCCACTGTCATAAGTTACAACAGGAAGGAAAAACGAAAGAAAAAGACAAATGGGCTGATGCTCAGTGACCTGACACCCTGTTTGATGTAACGGTGCAGGAAAAACCAGAACTGGCAGAGGATCAGGCAGGGGTGTTTAGTCCAGAAAGGCTAATGGACTTACAACAGATATATACACACACATGCACACACACATACACATGCACACACGTAGAAAAGGAATCAGAATATATTGTTGAACGTTATTAAATTAAAGATAGAATCATAAAATTAAAATGGAGACCCAGATAGGTTACTGCAGAAAGGAAATAGTCCGAAGTGCACCAGATTGTGTTAGCAGTAACGTACAGTGTGACGGGTAGTTAATAAACGAAATGCAGGCGGTCACTTAGGTGTATAGAAGACTCAGGCTAAGGTACAGAAGCATTTCCAGTGGCTGGTATGCACAAAGACCTGTTCATCTTCGTTGAACGTGACATACATACCAAATGGTGGGTAAATAACAGGCAGTAATAAAACCAGCACCTTTCTTGGCAATTCCTGCATTCGAAGAACCTTGCACGAGGGTTATGATTAATTGTGTAGCTCCCCTTTCTAAAGTAAAAGTGGAAACCAATATTTGCTGACCATAATGGATGTGTCTACCAGATTTCCAGAGGCAATTCAATTATTGGAGTGTCAAGGCTAAAAGGGAGGTGAAGGAGTTTGTAGCTTTCTTTACTCACTGTGGACTGCCCAGAGAGATTCAGTCAGACAAAGCTTCTCATTTTACCGTTCAGCTGTTTAAGGAAGTCATGGAGGGCTTAGGCATGCAGCACTTCAAATCAAGGGCGTCCCATCCTGAATCCCAGGGAGCATTGGAAAGTTAGCATCTGACGCTGAAGACTATGTTAACAGCATATTGTCATGGTTGGCCAAATTATTGGGATAAAGGTGCCCCATTAAATTGTTTACCATTAGCGATGCCCCAAACAAATCTACTCACTTTACTTCCTTTGAGATAATATTCGTACATGAAGTGAGAGGTCCTTTGAAATTAATTAAATATAAATTGACAGGACCGAAGACGGAAATCTCACACCTGGGTTATGTGTACGAGGTGAAGGAGAGAGTAGATGGAGTCAGTGAGTTTGCTAAACAGTATCTGAAGAGCACAGCATAGAGTGAAGCAGGTGGCAGATAAAAACACTGAAACTTTCAAGATTTCCCTTGGGGATGACGTAGTAGTATTGCCACCAGTGGTAAGAAATCTCTTCAAATCCAGATTTAGTGGCCCGTTTCAAATTTTAAAAAAACGTGGAGTCAGTTAAACTATCTAGTAAAGATACCAGAGATGACAAAAAACTTTATCGAGTATTTCATATGGATGAATCATGCACCAGCCACATTTAAGACTCAGAAACAGAGATGTGGCCATATGAACAAATTGTGCAGCTTATCTTTATGATGTAGTGATCTTGAGCAAGTGATTGAAAGCTCACATTTTACAGTTGACAGAGCATGTTGAACGATTACAAGAAGCAAACTTGGAAATAAACTTAAAGAAAACAGAATTCACAAATGCAGAGGTGACGTTCTTGGGACATTACATTGGCCATGGAAGGTTGATCTCATGGAACATAAAAACGAAAGGCTTTGAGGAATTGCCACGACAGTCCTCGAAGAAAGAGGTGCTTCGATTTTTGGAACTGAGTGGATTCTATTGGAAGTTTGTTCCAAATGTTAGCAACGTATTGGCACCGCTGATGGATTTATTAAAGAAGAACATAGAATTGTGGTGGACAGTACAATGCAAGGAGGCATTTGAGAATTTTAAAGCAGTATTAATCACCACACCAGCTTTAGCTACACCAAATATTCTGAAACCCTTTGAAAATTGTATTTGATGCTCGGGATATAGGGATCGGAGATGTATTGATACAGAAAGAAGATGATGGAATTGAATGGCTTATTGGCTACTTGTTGAAAAACTCAATATCCACCAGAAAAAAAATACAAAATCTCCATTATTGAACAAGAATGATTAAGTTTTGCACTGGCCTGACAATATTTTAATGTGTATATGACAAACAAATTGTCGGAGATGGTTGTGGACAACGACAAATCTCTCGAATTTTTTGGAATATTTAAAGACCAGAATATGAGACTCTTTAATTGGAGTCTTACCTTACCGACTTTAACTCACAGAATGTACAGGCTGTGGCTCCTACAATGTGATAGCACATGGGATTTCGCTGATTTAAAGGAAAGCAGTGTAGATAAGATTTGACTTATTCAAGTGGTGTATTGGTGTGCAGAATTAATATGAATGATATAACTGAGATTAATACTTTTGTATTTCATATAATTGGGATTAAGAATTAGAGGAAAAGGAATGATGGTATATTTTCATTCTGGTGGGTTTTTTTTTCTGAAGTGGGAAGATGTTATGAAGCCAAAAACATGTATGGGCACTTTAAGACACATCGGATTTTGTTGAATCGAAATTAAAGCCACAGATGCCAGCTAAAGGTCACACTGTTCCACATGTCACCATTAGCTGAGAAATGGATACCTGAGTTTTGCTTGCTGTTTTGACAGCTATTCAAATCCAACCAAAGAGTTGAAATAACGCTCAGGAGACCAGAAACCAACAGAATTTGAATATTATTGTTTGGACACCTGGACAGCAATCAAATTATGAGAATTATTATATCATGGGGAATATATAAACCTAGCATTTTGAAAATAGAGGGAGAGCCACTGCCATCCAACAGCAGAGTAACTGCTGTAGAACAGGAGTGCTAACTGGCCATCTCAAACACTCTCTATCAAAGACACATTTTCATGTAAACCTACTTGCAATTAAAAAAAATGACGGAGGGAGATGAGCAGCTGAAAGAGTGAACACAGCGGGGAAGATAGAGACTGTATGGTCTTGAGATTTTAATGTTTCATATGTGGGTTGTTGGAACAGCATATTTTTACAGAGTTGGAGTCAGATAGCAAGTAGCTAATAAAAAAAGGGGATTGTATTTGTGAATAGTTGTTGTTTAGTATTCACTATTAAAGTTAAGAAACTAACTTGATAATTTTTGTTTAAATAGTGGAATGTAGGAGATCTGTGTCGCTCATATTTTAACAGATTACAAGGTGACGCGAGCTTTTCTGGGTGTTTGGGTTTAATTAAAAGAGGGGTTCGAGTCCACCTTGTAAATGTCCATCCACGCTAACCCCATTTCCCTGCAGTTGGGTCATATGCTTCCAGTCCTTTCCTATCCACACATTTATCCAAATGTTTTCGAAATGTTGTTAAAGTACCCCCTTCAAACACATCTGCTGGCAGCTCATCCACGTACCAGCCTCTGTGTAAAGAAGTGGCCCCTCAGGTTCCCTTTTATTCCTTCCCCTTTAACCTTAAACTGATCCCCTCAAATCCTCGATTCTCTACACCTTGGAAAAAGACTGAAAGCATTAACCTTATCCATACCCCTCGTGTATTTATACAGCTCTATAAGGACTCCCTCAGTCTTTTACAGGCTGAAGAAAATGTCCTAGCTTGTCCAACCTCTCCCTATAACTCAGACGAATGGGTCCTGGCCACGTCTTTGCAAATTTCTTCTGCACTCTTTCTAATTTAATAACATCCTCACCATGACAAGGTGACAAAACGGAACACAATACTCCAAGTGCGGCCTTAGCAAAGTCCTGTGTAACTGCAACATAAGGTCCCAACTTCTATACTCAATATCCTGCCTGATGAAGGCCAATATGCCAAAAGCCTTCTTCACTTCCCTGTCTTCCAGTGACTTCACTCTCAGAGAACTATGCACCTGAACACCAAGGTCCCTCTTCACACTGCACCCCTTAAGACCCTCCCATTCACCAGGAAACTCCTACATTGATATGAATTTCCAAAATGCAAGACCTCACGCTTCTATATTAAATTCCATTTGCCATTTCTCGGCCCATCTCCCACCTGATTAAGGTCCTGCTGCAATTTCTGATAAACTTCCTCACTGATCATGCTCCCAATTACTTTAGTGTCATCTGCAAACTTACTAATCATACCTTGTACATTCTCAACCAAATCATAGATAACAGACAGCAATGGACCCAGCCTCCAGTCTGACAAACATCCTTCCACTCAACCCTCTGCTTCCTACCATCAAGCCAACTGTGTATCCAATTGGCCAGCTCCCCCCGCATTCTACGAGATGTAACCTTCCTGAGCAGCCTGCCATGTGGACCCTTATCAAAGGCCTTACTGAACTCCATAGAGACGGCGTCTATCACTCTGCCCTCATCAAACGTCCTGGTAACTTCATCAAAGGACTCTAAGAAATTTGGGAAGCATGATCTCCCACGCACACGTCTATGCTGACTGCTCCGAATCAAATCCTGTGTAAGTAATGGTGCAGTAAATTGTGTGCTGTCCTTCATTGTAAGATGATTCGAGTACACAAGTAAAGCCATCTTCTTGTTGTTGTAGAGCCTTGCTGAGAGAGCATTTGGGGCACTCTCTACAGAGTTTAGATTAGATTAGATTAGATTAGATTACTTACAGTGTGGAAACAGGCCCTTCGGCCCAACAAGTCCACACCGCCCCGCCGAAGCGCAACCCACCCATACCCCTACAAATACCCCTTCCCTAACACTACGGGCAATTTTAGCATGGCCAATTCACCTGACCTGCACATCTTTGGACTGTGGGAGGAAACCGGAGCACCCGGAGGAAACCCACGCAGGCACGGGGAGAACGTGCAAACTCCACACAGTTAGTCGCCTGAGGCGGGAATTGAACCCGGGTCTCTGGCGCTGTGAGGCAGCAGTGCTAACCACTGTGCCACCGTGCCGCCCACTTGATGTCCTTTGTAAGGAATGATCTCCTTACCACAGACACCGGTGATGGTAACATGAGAATAGAGTGTATAAGTTGAGTGTTTAATCTGTAGAGATGTGAGAGACGAGGAAATGGTGATGCTGAAACACGAGGAGTGTCAGCGAACTCTTATTTCCAAAACAGACAGTGACAGGGAGAGAAATTCTATACTTTACCCAGGATTGATTGGTTTGATTGATTTCCACGTGTATCTCAGTACAGGGAACCACTTTATTTATGAGCAGTGGAGGAAGATCATAGTAACCATGGCCAGACAGATCATAGGGTGGAAATAGACTTGGACAGAGTAAGGCCTATAGGTTACACTGAACAGGACATGCACTAGACAAGTTCAACATGAACAAGACCAGCATTATTTGAACTTAGAGAGTCCATTCATCAGTCTAACATGACTATCCTAATAGTTTATATGCCGAAATTAACTCTCCCCACGTTATTGTGCAGTCAGTGTGTGAACCCTGTACTGAACGTCAGTTTGCTCACAATCCCCAACAGCAGCCACAATACCTTCCGTCTGAAACAGGTAGCCATTCCCATCAGCTTCCGCCCTACATAGAGAACACCAGGCTGTCTTCGTGGAGATGGAAGACGCCTTCTTGTGACTTCACACCAGACATATGGCTGCCCTGCTCACCACTAGAAAACAACATTAAAATCCCACATGTGTATCATAAACAACAGAGCCAAGAGGAACAACGTGGAACAGTCTGTCTGTGCAGCCTCTGCCCCACTTGTTCACCATGTTAGAGCATCAATTAGGAGACACTTAAGAGTGCCGATGCTGGAGATCAGATTAGATCATCAATTGCTGGAAAAAGCACTGCGGGTCAGGCAGCATCCAAGGACCAGGAGAATCGACGTTTTGGGCATAAGACATTCATCAATAATCAGCAAAAATTACCTCATTCTGCCCCCGTGTAAGTGCATTGAGGTGGGAATGGCCTCCGGCTGTTCCTGTCTAAGTGACTCAAGGGAGTGATTGGCTTCAACCTTGTCCGATTGGACAGGGCCAAGGGCCTGACTGGTTAACCCTTGTTCCTGTCTGACAGCTCATTGTACTGACTAGTGTGACAGTGCTGCAGCTTTAAGAGTTTATTTTGTCCTGGAATATTTTAAGAGAGATTGAATGATTGTAACCAAGCTGGCTAGTTAAGACCACTTGGGTAACAGCTAGGGAGGCCTTGTGTTTATTTTAATACAGCCTGAATGGGTGTGGCTAGCTCTCACAGGTTAGGATCACTGGTTTTGGTTTCTCAGTGACATCAGAAACTATTGGGGTCTCCACAGAGTTGGAAGCTTCAGTGAATTTTTCCTGGTTGCAACCCTCTCTGAAATTTCTCTTGATGCTGTTTTTAATTCCTGGATTGGAGAAATGTTTGTGACAATCTGTGTCTGAATATTTCTTTTTGCCAAGGGCTGTGTTTATGGGAGTTTCCTATATTGGAACAGTTCATTATTAATAGTTCCTAGATCTATTATTCTGTTAACTTGTCCAATAGAATTGCGTTATTCTAAATTCCTCTTTCTTTGGTTTCATTTTCTCTTTTGTGTTTAAGGATATAGTGTTTTTCTTCACACCGAGTAGTTTGACCAGTCATATTGCATCTGGAACAGACACTTTACATTTCCTTTAAAATACGAAAACATTATAATCTACGTGACGACCTTCAAATAGTTTTGAGGGGCTCTGGTGTGGCCTATCACAAAAGACTCCTTCCCTTCCTGAGTAATAGGCTGGAGGCACTGAATGGGCTGTCCCTGTTCATCTCCAAAAGTGTCAATGGGCTGAATGGCTTCCTCATATTCCTGTGAATCCAGCGCGAGGTGCTGAATGAACTCTTATTTTACTGTGGCAATGTGCAGTGTCAGGCAGTGCTGTTACATGAATGTTATGGACACTTTAGCAGCACAAGGCTCAATGAAGACTGGATCCTGCTACACATGGACAAAGACCAGTTCAGGAGCTGACGGGGGACAAAATGTTCCGAACATTGTGGAATCTTCAGCGACCATCCCCACTTCTGATTTATGGTATGGAGGGTGGGGGCGGGGAGACATTGATGTAGCAGCTGAAGATGTTTGTGAAGGGGAAGCTACCCTGAGGATCTCCCACACAGGTGACCCAGGACTGAGATGAACATCTTCCTTTGTGCGATGTTTGACCCCAAACACTGGAGAGGTTACTCTGATTCCCATAAAGTCCAGTTTTGTTAAGCTCCTTGGTGTCAACAGAAGTTAACCACTGCCGTGATACCGGGCCAGTCATTTTTACCTGAACCCTTGTCTCAACCTCTTTTGTTCACATCAATAAACCATGATATAGGAGCAGCAAGTGTTTTCTTCAAACAGGTGGTATTGAATGTCAGGATATCTCTTCTCAAAAGTGTTCGGGAAGCTAGATGACTGAACGTATTTGAAGAGGAGGTAGATGGAAATTGATCTGTCAGAGAGGTGAGGACTATGAAGAATTGGATATGAAAGACGATTTGATACCGAGAGCAGATCAGTCATGATTTTAAAGAAGGGCAAGGCAGGCTTGGGGGAGTGAACAACATGCCCCTGTTTCTGATGTTCTCACATTCTGTTATTGGAAAGTTAGTGGGTGTTATTTTCATGAATGTTCTCTTATTGAATGTTGCAGACAGGGAGACCAGAGGATTTTGTGAGCCATCCCTGAGTGAGGTATGGGGGCTGTATTCACACTGTATCTGGGTGTAAAACATGACCAACAAATGAAGCACAAGTTGCAGAGAGGGGAAGCTCTGTGAAGAGAGATGAGGGGCCTCTTTTGTACCCAGCCTGGGTTTTCCAATTCCAAATTCACTTCAAACCGTGTGGGACAGTACTGAGGGGATGAATGGTCTCCTGTGTTTCTGTGCAACAGGTTACAGGAGTAAGTAGCCTCCAACTGTTCCTGTCTAGCAGGTTTGAGGGGCTGAATGGAACACAGGAACATATGACTGATGAGCAGGAGTGGATCGTTAGATACTTTGAGCCTTCTCCACCAGGCACTAAAATAGTCGCTGATCAGGTTGTGGTCTCAGCTCCACTTTCCTGTCTGTGTCCCATTGTGCATGACTCACTTGTTTGTCAAATATTTAACGAACGCAGCTTTCAATCAATGTGAACATAGAGACACGATAACCTTCCACTAAAGAGAATTCCGACTTGAAAAGCCCTCTCAGGATTATTCGTCATAACTCTTATAGAATCAGAGAGCCATGCATAATGGAAACAGACCCATTAGTCCAATCTGTTCACTCCGATCAGATATCAAATCTGATTTAGTCACATTTGCCAGCATTTGGCCAATATTCCTCCTGTGATTGTACCCGCCTTGACCACTTCCTCTGATTGCACTTTCTGTACACACACCACTCTCTGTGTGAAATATTTACCTCAGGTCCCTTCTAAATCATTTGCCATCTCCCCTTCAACCTATGCTGTCTTGTTCTGGACTCCCCTATCGTTGGGAGTAGAACATGGCTGTTCAGAATATCCATGTCCCTGATGATTTTATAAACCTCTATAATGTTGCCTCTCAACTTGTGACACTCCGGGAGAAGCACCTCAACTTAATCAGTCTCTCCCTATAGCTCAAACCTCCAGTCCTGGAACATCCGTGTAAGTCATTTCTGCAGAAATCCAAGTTGTACGCAGTATCCTTAAAGCGGCCTCACCAACATCCTGTACAGATGCAACATACCACCACAACTCCTCTGCTCAATGCTCTGACTGATTAAGGCAAATGTGCCAAATGTGTTCAGCCCCACTCTGTCTACCTGCGACTCACTGCTACAGGTAATCATGTACGTAAACATCAGAAAGTTAACACGATGGTAGTGCCAGCAGATAGGAGGACCCGTGATACATTGATCATCATTGAGATTAGATTGTGTTGGGAACATGAGCTTAACATGTCAGGAAGTGAAATCAAATCAATGGGTTCAGGGTAGTTAATATACAAAATACCAGATAGCCCAGAATGATTTACAGACTGGAATCTAATCGAGGGGTTCGGGTGATTAATATACAGAATACCAGATACCCCGGAGTGAGTTACAATCTGGAATCTAATCAAGGGGTTCAGGGTGGTTTATATACGAATAACAGATATTTCGGAGTGAGTTACAGCCTAGAATCTAATCTCGGGTTTCAGAGTGGTTTATATGCGGAATAACAGGTAGCCCGCAGTGAGTTACTGCCTGGAATCTAATTGCAGGCTTCAGGTTGGTTTATATACAGAATAACAGATAGCCCAGAGTGAGTTACAGCCTGGAATCCAATCGAGGGGTTCAGGGTTGTTTATATACAGAATAACAGGTAGCCCAGAGTGAGTTACAGCCTGGAATCTAATCGAGGGATTCAGGGTGGTTTATTTGCAGAATAACAGATAGCCTGGAATGTGTTACAGGTTGGAACCTAATCGAGGGGTTTAGCATGGTTTATATACAGATGAACAGATGCCATGGAGTGAGTAACAGTCTGGAATCTAATCGAGGAGTTCAGGGTGGTTTATATACAGAATAACAGCCTGGAGTGTATTGCAGCTTTGAAACTAATCGAGGGATTTAGGATGGTTTATGTATAAAATAACAGATACCCTGGAGTTAGTTACAGCCTGGAATCTAATCGAGGGATATGTTAACCTTTTTATGTGAAATAACTTGTAACCGGGAGTGAGTCACAAAGTGCACTATTGGCCAACTGGTTGCAAATCTTGACTCAAATAAACATAATGCAGTCACAAACTACACAACTTTAGTGACTCCCATCTTTCCTAGTTTGAGGATTATCCTCCTCTGTTTTCCCCTTTCACTGAATGTATTAATATACCTTTTATACTGCACTGCCATTCTGCTACCTATCTCTCACTGTCTCAGTTATCTTCAGTGCTGTTGAAAGATACTTAAACCAACAGACACACAAAGTTCCAGAAAGAGTTTTGTTCAATTGCAGGTGCATTACTTTCTTTTATTTGTAGACAACACACAATTTGAACCCACAGAAGGTCAGTGTGGCATTTGAAAAACCCTTCAATTTGGGAGGAGACCTCGCCAGGCAGGATTCTGATCCAACGCTGCAAATCTACAATTCGGTGACTGAGTTCTATCAGGTTTTGTATATTATGTTTCTTCATATATTAGGAGCTTGGAAAGTAAGGCAGACCTTACTGGAATGTCACATTGTCTCTCTGCATTCACTGTAAACAGGTTCTGGGATTTGCATTTTAAGCACCTTCAGAGAGCTGTCTCCATTTCCTATCTCTGCTAGCATCAATGAATGGAAATGGCTTTTGACACATTGGCCCCTCTCCCTTGCTGAAAGTATTCCTGACACAAATTAGATTTGTCCACAGCCACCATTTTATATCAACAAAACGATGACATTGAGTTTATAAATAAGGAAAAGCAAGAGAGACTGGCAACATCAATACAGTTCGAAAATATATAAAACATTGAACACGCACACAGAATCACACATAAACGTTCATACACAGACACACAGAATCACACACACACACAGATAAAGACACCTTTCAGGAGCTGTCTCCATTTCCTAACTTACAAGGGAATTCATGTTATAATGATGCGTTCATGCAGGACAAGAAACAGATTTTGAGACTTTCCCCATTGTGACAGGAATTCAGCCCCAATCTCAAACTTTGAGATATGCAACAAGACAGAAATGTACATCAGCTTTTTGTGTTCCTGCTCCCAATGTAACACTTGACCATTTAGTTTATCTTGTCTTCGATCTGACATCCAACAAGGATCACTTCACAGATCCAATAACAGATCCCCAGGACTGAGTTCCAGACTGGAATCTAATTGAGTGGTTTAGGGTTTACATACAGCATATGAGATACCCATAGGTGAGGGATAGAGTGAAATCTAATTGAGGGGTTCAGCGTGGTTTACATATAGAATAACAGATAACAAGTCGTGAGTCACAAAATCGCTGAGTTGTACAGTCATAGAGATGTACAGCATGGAAACAGACCATTTGGTCCAACCCGTCTATGCCGACCAGATATCCTAACCTACTCTAGTCTCTTTTTCAAGCACTTGGCCCATCTCCCTCCAAACCTACCCATTCATATACCCATTGAGCTGCATTTTAAATGTTGCAATTCTACCAGCCTCCACCACTTCCTCTGACAGTTCATTCCATTCATGTATCACCCTCTGAGTGAACAAGTTGCCCCTTAGGTCTCTTTCATATTACCTCTCACACTAAACCTATGCCCTCTAGTTCTGGACTCCCCATCCCAAGGAAAAGACTTTGTCTATTTATCCTATCCATGCCCATCATGATTTTATAAACCTTGATAAGGTCACCCCCCAGCCTCTGATGCTCCAGGGAAAACAACCCCAGCCTATTCATCCTCTACCTGGAGCTCAAATCCTCTAACCGTGGCATCCTCCTTGTAAATCTTTTCTGAACCCTTCCAAAATTCACAACATCCTTCCGATACGAAGGAGACCAGAATTGCATGCCATATTCCAACAATGGCAAAACCCATGTCCAGTCCAGCCACAACATGACCTCTCAATGCCTATACTCAAAACACTGACCAATAAAGGAAAACATACCAAACGCTGCCTACATTATCTTATCCACCTGGCACTCTACTTTCAAGGAGCTTCGAACCTGCACTTGAAAGTCTCTTTGTTCAGCAACTCTCCCTCGGACCTTACCATTAAGTGTATGAATTCTGCTCAAATTTGCTTTCCCAAAATGCAGCACCTCATGTTTATCTAAATTGAACTCCATCAAGTGGAATATAATTGAAGGTTTTGGGGTGTTTTTGAAACATGCGAATCACACATACATAGAAGTGAGTTACACGTTGGAATTTAATTGAGAGGATTCCGGGTGATTCATATAATCCCGTCAGTGGGGAAACCAAGCCCTTCAGCCCAACAAGACCACACTGACCCTCAGAAGAATAACCCATCCAGACCTATTTCCCCACATTTACTCATGACTAATGCACCACACATACACATCCCTGAACACTGTGGACAATTTTAACAGGGTTTGGATTGGATAGTTAGGATACAGACTAACAGGTACCCAGGAGTGTGATACAGACTGGAATCGAATCAAAGGATTGAGGTGGCTAATGTGCAGAGCACCTTAAAATTGGATGTCAGTTACAGATTGGAATTTTATCAAGGGGATTCGGGACGATGATGTGAACAATAACCGATACCCAGAGTGAGTTACATACTGGAATCTAATCGAGGGTTTCAGGGTGGTTTATATGCAGAATAACAGGTAGCCCGGAGTGAGTTTAAGAGTCATAGAATCATAGAGATGTACAGCATGGAAACAGACCCTTCAGTCCAACCTGTCAATGCTGACCAGATATCACAACCCAATCTAGTCCCACCTTCCAGCACCTGGCCCATATCCCTCCAAAAACTTCCTATTCATATACCCATCCAAATTCCTCTTAAATGATGCAATTGTACCAGCCTCCACCACTTCCTCTGGCAGCTCACTCCATACACGTACCACCTTCTGCGTGGAAATGTTGTCCCTTAGGTCTCTTTCATATCTTTCCCCTCTCAAACTAAACCTATGCCCTCGAGTTCTGGACACCCTTACCCGAAGGCAAACCTCTATACGGTCACCCCTCAGCCTCCGAAACTCCAGCGAAAACAGTCCCAGACTGTTCAGCCTCTCCCTGTAGCTCAAATCCTTCAACCCTTGCAACCTCCTTGTAAATCTTTTCTGAACCCTTTCAAGTTTCACAACATCTTTCCGATAGGAAGGAGACCAGAATTGCACACAATATTCCATGAGTGGCCTAACCAATGTCCTGTAGAGCCGCAACATGACCTCCCAACTCCTGTACTGAATACTCTGACCAATAAAGGAAAGCATACCAAATGCCTTCTTCACTATCCTATCTACCTGCGACTCCACTTTCAAGGAGCTATGAACCAGCATTCCAAGCTCTCTTTGTTCAGCAACACACCCTAGGACCTTACCATTAAATGTCGAAGTCCTGCAAAGATTTGCTTTCCCAAAATGCAGCACCTCGCATTTATCTGAATTAAACTCCATCTGCCACTTCTCAGCCCATTGGCCCATCTGGTCCAGATCCTGTTGTAATATGAGGAAACCCTCTTCG
>NW_027310705.1:0-51334 GCF_047496795.1 Chiloscyllium punctatum
TGGGATCGGGGAGAGTGATGGGATCGGGGAGAGTGTGGGATCGGGGAGAGTGAGGGATCGGGTAGAGTGTGTGTGATCGGGGAGAGTGAGGGATCGGGGAGAGTGAGGGATCGGGGAGAGTGAGAGATCGGGGAGAGTGAGGGATCGGGAGAGTGTGGGATCGGGGAGAGTGGATCGGGGAGAGTGTGGGATCGGGGAGAGTGAGGGATCGGGAGAGGTGAGGATCGGGGAGAGTGTGGGATCGGGGAGAGAGAGGGATCGGGGAGAGTGAGGGATCGGGGAGAGTGTGGGATCGGGGAGAGTGAGGGATCTGGAGAGTGTGGGATCTGGGAGAGTGAGGGATCGGGGAGAGTGAGGGATCGGGGAGAGTGAGGGATCGGGGAGAGTGTGAGATCGGGGAGCGTGAGGATCGGGGAGAGTGAGGGATCGGGGAGAGTGAGGGATCGGGGGAGAGTGAGGGATCGGGGAGAGTGTGGGATAGGGGAGAATGAGGGATCTGCGCGAGTGAGGGATCGGGGAGAATGAGGGATCGGGGAGAGTGAGGGATAGGGGAGAGTGAGGGATCGGGGAGAGTGAGGGATCGGGGAGAGTGGTGGGATCGGGGAGAGTGAGGGATCGGGGGAGAGTGTGTGATCGGGGAGAGTGAGGGATCGGGGAGAGTGAGGGATCTGGGAGAGTGAGGGATCGGGGAGAGTGAGGGATCTGGGAGAGTGTGGGATCGGGGAGAGTGAGGGATCGGGGAGAGTGTGGGATCGGGGAGAGTGAGGGATCGGGGGAGAGTGAGGATCGGGGAGAGTGTGGGATCGGGGAGAGTGAGGGATCGGGGAGAGTGTGGGATCTGGGAGAGTGAGGGATCGGGGAGAGTGAGGGATCGGGGAGAGTCTGGGATCGGGGAGAGTGAGGGATTCGGGGAGAGTGAGGGATCGGGGAGAGTGTGGGATCGGGGAGAGTGATGGATCGGGGAGAGTGAGGGATCGGGGAGAGTGTGGGATCGGGGAGAGTGAGGGATCGGGGAGAGTGTGAGATCGGGGAGAGTGAAGGATCGGGGAGAGTGTGGGATCGGGGAGAGTGAGGGATCGGGAGAGTGAGGGATCTGGGAGAGTGAGGGATCGGGGAGAGTGTGGGATCGGGGAGAGTGTGGGATCGGGGAGAGTGAGGGATCGGGGAGACTGTGGGATCGGGGAGAGTGAGGGATCGGGGAGAGTGAGGGATCGGGGAGAGTGTGGGATCGGGGGAGAGTGTGGGAATCGGGGAGAGTGAGGGATCTGGAGAGTGTGGGATCGGGGAGAGTGAGGGATCGGGGAGAGTGAGGGATCGGGGCGAGTCGTGTGGGATCGGGGAGAGTGAGGGGGATCGGGGAGAGTGAGGGATCGGGGAGAGTGTGGGATCGGGGAGAGTGAGGGATCGGGAGAGTGTGGGATCGGGGAGAGTGTGGGATCGGGGAGAGTGAGGGATCGGGGAGAGTGAGGGATCGGGGAGAGTGTGGGATCGGGGAGAGTGAGGGATCTGGGGCAGTGAGGGGATCAGGGAGAGTGAGGGATCGGGGAGAGTGTGGGGATCGGGGAGAGTGAGGGATCGGGGAGAGTGAGGGATCGGGGAGAGTGAGGGATCGGGGAGAGTGAGGGATCGGGGAGAGTGTGGGATAGGGAGAGTGAGGGATCTGGGCGAGTGAGGGATCGGGGAGAGTGAGGGATCGGGGAGAGTGAGGGATCGGAGAGAGTGAGGGATCGGGGAGAGTGAGGGATCGGGGGAGAGTGAGGGATCTGGGAGAGTGTGGGATCTGGGAGAGTGAGGATCGGGGAGAGTGAGGGTTCGTGTGAGAGTGAGGCGATCGGGGAGAGTGAGGGATCGGCGGAGAGTGAGGGATCTGGGAGAGTGTGGGATCGGGGAGAGTGAGGGATCGGGGAGAGTGTGGGATCGGGGAGAGTGTGGGATCTGGGAGAGTGAGGGATCGGGGAGAGTGAGGGATCGGGGAGAGTGAGGGATCAGGGGCGAGTGAGGGCTCGGGGAGAGTGAGGGATCGGGGAGAGTGAGGGATCGGGGAGAGTGAGGGATCTGGGCGAGTGAGGGATCTGGGGAGAGTGAGGGATCGGGGAGAGTGAGGATCTGGGCGAGTGAGGGGATTCGGGGAGAGTGAGGGTTTCGGGGAGAGTGTGTGGATCGGGGAGAGTGAGGGGTTCGGGGAGAGTGAGAGTCGGGGAGAGTGAGGGATCTGGGAGAGTGTGGGATCGGGGAGAGTGGGATCGGGGAGAGTGAGGGATCGGGGAGAGTGAGGGATCGGGGAGAGTGTGGGATCCGGGAGAGTGAGGGGATCGGGGAGAGTGAGGGATCGGGGAGAGTGTGGGATCGGGGAGAGTGAGGGATCTGGGAGAGTGAGGGATCGGGACAGTGTGGGGATCTGGGAGAGTGAGGGATCGGGGAGTGTGTGGATCGGGGAGAGTGAGGGATCGGGGAGAGTGAGGGATCTGGGAGAGTGAGGGATCGGGGAGAGTGTGGGATCGGGGAGAGTGAGGGATCGGGGAGAGGTGAGGGATCGGGGAGAGAGAGGGATCGGGGAGAGAGAGGGATCGGGGAGAGTGTGGGATCGGGGAGAGTGTGGGATCGGGGAGAGTGAGGGATCGGGGAGAGTGAGGGATCGGGGAGAGTCTGGGATCGGGGAGAGTGACGGATCGGGAGAGTGTGGGATCCGGGAGAGTGAGGGATCGGGAGAGTGTGGGATCAGGGGAGAGTGAGGGATCGGGGAGAGTTGAGGGATCAGGGACAGTGTGGGATCTGGGAGAGTGAGGGATCGGGGATAGTGTGGGATCGGGGAGAGTCAGGGATCGGGGAGAGTGAGGGATCTGGGAGAGTGTGGGATCGGGGAGAGTGTGGGATCTGGGGAGGAGTGAGGGATCGGGGAGAGTGAGGGATCGGGGAGAGTGTGGGATCGGGGAGAGTGAGGGATCGGGGAGAGTGTGGGATCGGGGAGAGTGTGGATCGGGGGAGAGTGAGGGATCTGGGCGAGTGAGGGATCGGGGAGAGTGAGGGATCGGGGAGAGTGTGGGATCGGGGAGAGTGAGGGATCGGGGAGAGTGAGGGATCGGGGAGAGTGAGGGGATCGGGTAGAGTGTGTGATCGGGGAGAGTGAGGGATCGGGGAGAGTGAGGGATCGGGAGAGTGAGAGATCGAGGGAGAGTGAGTGGGGATCGGGGAGAGTGAGGGATCGGGGAGAGTGTGGATCGGGGGAGAGTGAGGGATCGGGAGAGTGAGGGATCGGGGAGAGTGTGGGATCGGGGAGAGAGAGGGATCGGGGAGAGTGATGGATCGGGGAGAGTGTGGGATCGGGGAGAGTGAGGGATCTGGGAGAGTGTGGGATCTGGGAGAGTGAGGGATCGGGGAGAGTGAGGGATCGGGGAGAGTGAGGGATCGGGAGAGTGTGAGATCGGGGAGCGTGAGGGATCGGGGAGAGTGAGGGATCGGGGAGAGTGAGGGATCGGGGAGAGTGTGGGATAGGGGAGAATGAGGGATCTGCGCGAGTGAGGATCGGGGAGAATGAGGGATCGGGGAGAGTGAGGGATAGGGGAGAGTGAGGGATCGGGGAGAGTGAGGGATCGGGGAGAGTGTGGGATCGGGGAGAGTGAGGGATCGGGGAGAGTGTGTGATCGGGGAGAGTGAGGGGGAGAGTGAGGGATCTGGGAGAGTGAGGGATCGGGGAGAGTGAGGGATCTGGGAGAGTGTGGGATCGGGGAGAGTGAGGGATCGGGGAGAGTGTGGGATCGGGGAGAGTGAGGGATCGGGGAGAGTGAGGGATCGGGGAGAGTGTGGGATCGGGGAGAGTGAGGGATCGGGGAGAGTGTGGGATCTGGGAGAGTGAGGGATCGGGGAGAGTGAGGGATCGGGGACAGTGAGGGATCGGGGAGAGTGAGGGATCTGGGAGAGTGAGGGATCTGGGCGAGTGAGGGATCTGGTCGAGTGAGGGATCGGGGAGAGTGAGGGTTCGGGGAGAGTGTGGGATCGGGGAGAATGTGGGTTCGGGGAGAGTGAGAGATCGGGGAGAGTGAGGGATCTGGGAGAGTGTGGGATCAGGGAGAGTGGGATCGGGGAGAGTGAGGGATCGGGGAGAGTGAGGGATCGGGGAGAGTGAGGGATCGGGGAGAGTCTGGGATCGGGGAGAGTGAGGGATCGGGGAGAGTGAGGGATCGGGGAGAGTGTGGGATCCGGGAGAGTGAGGGATCGGGGAGAGTGAGGGATCGGGGAGAGTGTGGGATCGGGGAGAGTGAGGGATCTGGGAGAGTGAGGGATCGGGGACAGTGTGGGATCTGGGAGAGTGAGGGATCGGGAAGAGTGTGGGATCGGGGAGAGTGAGGGATCTGGGAGAGTGTGGGATCGGGGAGAGTGTGGGATCGGGGAGAGTGAGGGATCGGGGAGAGTGAGGGATCGGGGAGAGTGTGAGATCGGGGAGAGTGAGGGATCGGGGAGAGTGAGGGATCGGGGAGAGTGCGGGATCGGGGAGAGTGAGGGATCGGGGAGAGTGTGGGATCGGGGAGAGTGTGGGATCGGGGAGAGTGTGGGATCGGGGAGAGTGTGAGATCGGGGAGAGTGAGGGATCGGGGAGAGTGAGGGATCGGGGAGAGTGAGGGATCGGGGAGAGTGTGGGATCGGGGAGAGTGTGGGATCGGGGAGAGTGAGGGAACGGGGAGAGTGAGGGACCTGGGAGAGTGAGGGATCGGTGAGAGTGTGGGATCGGGGAGAGTGTGAGATCGGGGAGAGTGAGGGATCGGGGAGAGTGTGAGATCGGGGAGAGTGTGGGATCGGGGAGAGTGAGGGATCTGGGAGAGTGAGGGATCGGGGAGAGTGAGGGATCGGGGAGAGTGAGGGATCGGGGAGAGTGTGAGATCGGGGAGAGTGAGGGATCGGGGAGAGTGAGGGATCTGGGAGAGTGAGGGATCGGGGAGAGTGTGGGATCGGGGAGAGTGTGGGATCGGGGAGAGTGAGGGATCGGGGAGAGTGAGGGATCGGGGAGAGTGTGGGATCGGGGAGAGTGAGGGATCTGGGGCAGTGAGGGATCAGGGAGAGTGAGGGATCGGGGAGAGTGTGGGATCGGGGAGAGTGAGGGATCGGGGAGAGTGAGGGATCGGGGAGAGTGAGGGATCGGGGAGAGTGAGGGATCGGGGAGAGTGTGGGATCGGGGAGAGTGAGGGATCGGGGAGAGTGAGGGATCTGGGAGAGTGTGGGATCGGGGAGAGTGAGGGATCGGGGAGAGTGTGAGATCGGGGAGAGTGAGGGATCGGGGAGAGTGAGGGATCGGGGAGAGTGTGGGATAAGGGAGAGTGAGGGATCTGGGCGAGTGAGGGATCGGGGAGAGTGAGGGATCGGGGAGAGTGAGGGATCGGAGAGAGTGAGGGATCGGGGAGAGTGAGGGATCGGGGAGAGTGAGGGATCTGGGAGAGTGTGGGATCTGGGAGAGTGATGGATCGGGGAGAGTGAGGGTTCGTGGAGAGTGAGGGATCGGGGAGAGTGAGGGATCGGGGAGAGAGAGGGTTCGTGGAGAGTGAGGGATCGGGGAGAGTGAGGGATCTGGGAGAGTGTGGGATCTGGGAGAGTGATGGATCGGGGAGAGTGAGGGATCGGGGAGAGTGAGGGATCGGGGAGAGTGAGGGAACTGGGCGAGTGAGGGATCGGGGAGAGTGAGGGATCGGGGAGAGTGAGGGATCGGGGAGAGTGAGGGATCGGGGAGAGTGAGGGATCTGGGAGAGTGTGGGATCTGGGAGAGTGAGGGATCGGGGAGAGTGAGGGTTCGTGGAGAGTGAGGGATCGGGGAGAGTGAGGGATCGGGGAGAGTGAGGGATCTGGGAGAGTGTGGGATCGGGGAGAGTGAGGGATCGGGGAGAGTGAGGGATCGGGGAGAGTGAGGGATCGGGGAGAGTGTGGGATCGGGGAGAGTGTGGGATCTGGGAGAGTGAGGGATCGGGGAGAGTGAGGGATCGGGGAGAGTGAGGGATCTGGGCGAGTGAGGGATCGGGGAGAGTGAGGGATCGGGGAGAGTGAGGGATCGGGGAGAGTGAGGGATCTGGGCGAGTGAGGGATCGGGGAGAGTGAGGGATCGGGGAGAGTGAGGGATCTGGGCGAGTGAGGGATCGGGGAGAGTGAGGGTTCGGGGAGAGTGTGGGATCGGGGAGAGTGAGGGATCGGGGAGAGTGAGGGATCGGGGAGAGTGAGAGATCGGGGAGAGTGAGGGATCGGGGAGAGTGTGGGATCTGGGAGAGTGAGGGATCGGGGAGAGTGAGGGATCGGGGAGAGTGAGGGATCTGGGCGAGTGAGGGATCGGGGAGAGTGAGGGATCGGGGAGAGTGAGGGATCGGGGAGAGTGAGGGATCTGGGCGAGTGAGGGATCGGGGAGAGTGAGGGATCGGGGAGAGTGAGGGATCTGGGCGAGTGAGGGATCGGGGAGAGTGAGGCTTCGGGGAGAGTGTGGGATCGGGGAGAGTGAGGGTTCGGGGAGAGTGAGAGATCGGGGAGAGTGAGGGATCTGGGAGAGTGTGGGATCGGGGAGAGTGGGATCGGGGAGAGTGAGGGATCGGGGAGAGTGAGGGATCGGGGAGAGTGTGAGATCGGGGAGAGTGAGGGATCGGGGAGAGTGAGGGATCGGGGAGAGTGAGGGATCGGGGAGAGTGTGGGATCGGGGAGAGTGAGGGATCTGGGAGAGTGAGGGATCGGGGACAGTGTGGGGGTCTGGGAGAGTGAGGGATCGGGGAGTGTGTGGGATCGGGGAGAGTGAGGGATCGGGGAGAGTGAGGGATCTGGGAGAGTGAGGGATCGGGGAGAGTGTGGGATCGGGGAGAGTGAGGGATCGGGGAGAGTGAGGGATCGGGGAGAGAGAGGGATCGGGGAGAGTGAGGGATCGGGGAGAGTGTGGGATCGGGGAGAGTGTGGGATCGGGGAGAGTGAGGGATCGGGGAGAGTGAGGGATCGGGGAGAGTCTGGGATCGGGGAGAGTGACGGATCGGGGAGAGTGTGGGATCCGGGAGAGTGAGGGATCGGGGAGAGTGTGGGATCGGGGAGAGTGAGGGATCGGGGAGAGTGAGGGATCAGGGACAGTGTGGGATCTGGGAGAGTGAGGGATCGGGGATAGTGTGGGATCGGGGAGAGTGAGGGATCGGGGAGAGTGAGGGATCTGGGAGAGTGTGGGATCGGGGAGAGTGAGGGATCGGGGAGAGTGAGGGATCGGGGAGAGTGTGGGATCGGGGAGAGTGAGGGATCGGGGAGAGTGTGGGATCGGGGAGAGTGTGGGATCGGGGAGAGTGAGGGATCTGGGCGAGTGAGGGATCGGGGAGAGTGAGGGATCGGGGAGAGTGTGGGATCGGGGAGAGTGAGGGATCGGGGAGAGTGAGGGATCGGGGAGAGTGAGGGATCGGGTAGAGTGTGTGATCGGGGAGAGTGAGGGATCGGGGAGAGTGAGGGATCGGGGAGAGTGAGAGATCGGGGAGAGTGAGGGATCGGGGAGAGTGAGGGATCGGGGAGAGTGAGGGATCGGGGAGAGTGAGGGATCGGGGAGAGTGTGGGATCGGGGAGAGTGAGGGATCGGGGAGAGTGAGGGATCGGGGAGAGTGTGGGATCGGGGAGAGAGAGGGATCGGGGAGAGTGAGGGATCGGGGAGAGTGTGGGATCGGGGAGAGTGAGGGATCTGGGAGAGTGTGGGATCTGGGAGAGTGAGGGATCGGCTAGAGTGAGGGATCGGGGAGAGTGAGGGATCGGGGAGAGTGTGAGATCGGGGAGCGTGAGGGATCGGGGAGAGTGAGGGATCGGGGAGAGTGAGGGATCGGGGAGAGTGAGGGATCGGGGAGAGTGTGGGATAGGGGAGAGTGAGGGATCTGCGCGAGTGAGGGATCGGGGAGAATGAGGGATCGGGGGGAGTGAGGGATAGGGGAGAGTGAGGGATCGGGGAGAGTGAGGGATCGGGGAGAGTGTGGGATCGGGGAGAGTGAGGGATCGGGGAGAGTGTGTGATCGGGGAGAGTGAGGGATCGGGGAGAGTGAGGGATCTGGGAGAGTGAGGGATCGGGGAGAGTGAGGGATCTGGGAGAGTGTGGGATCGGGGAGAGTGAGGGATCGGGGAGAGTGTGGGATCGGGGAGAGTGAGGGATCGGGGAGAGTGAGGGATCGGGGAGAGTGTGGGATCGGGGAGAGTGAGGGATCGGGGAGAGTGTGGGATCTGGGAGAGTGAGGGATCGGGGAGAGTGAGGGATCGGGGAGCGTGAGGGATCGGGGAGAGTGAGGGATCGGGGAGAGTGAGGGATCGGGGAGAGTGAGGGATCGGGGAGAGTGTGGGATAGGGGAGAGTGAGGGATCTGCGCGAGTGAGGGATCGGGGAGAATGAGGGATCGGGGAGAGTGAGGGATCTGGGAGAGTGTGGGATCGGGGAGAGTGTGGGATCGGGGAGAGTGAGGGATCGGGGAGAGTGAGGGATCGGGGAGAGTGTGAGATCGGGGAGAGTGAGGGATCGGGGAGAGTGAGGGATCGGGGAGAGTGCGGGATCGGGGAGAGTGTGGGATCGGGGAGAGTGTGGGATCGGGGAGAGTGTGGGATCGGGGAGAGTGTGAGATCGGGGAGAGTGAGGGATCGGGGAGAGTGAGGGATCGGGGAGAGTGAGGGATCGGGGAGAGTGTGGGATCGGGGAGAGTGTGGGATCGGGGAGAGTGAGGGAACGGGGAGAGTGAGGGATCTGGGAGAGTGAGGGATCGGTGAGAGTGTGGGATCGGGGAGAGTGTGAGATCGGGGAGATTGAGGGATCGGGGAGAGTGTGAGATCGGGGAGAGTGTGGGATCGGGGAGAGTGAGGGATCTGGGAGAGTGAGGGATCGGGGAGAGTGAGGGATCGGGGAGAGTGAGGGATCTGGGAGAGTGAGGGATCGGGGAGAGTGAGGGATCGGTGAGAGTGTGGGATCGGGGAGAGTGAGGGATCTGGGAGAGTGAGGGATCTGGGAGAGTGAGGGATCGGGGAGAGTGTGGGATCGGGGAGAGTGAGGGATCGGGGAGAGTGTGGGATCGGGGAGAGAGAGGGATCGGGGAGAGTGTGGGATCGGGGAGAGTGTGGGATCTGGGAGAGTGAGGGATCGGGGAGAATGAGGGATCGGGGAGAGTGTGGGATCGGGGAGAGTGTGGGATCGGGGAGAGTGAGGGATCTGGGAGAGTGAGGGATCGGGGAGAGTGAGGGATCGGGGAGAGTGAGGGATCTGGGAGAGTGTGGGATCGGGGAGAGTGTGGGATCGGGGAGAGTGAGGGATCGGGGAGAGTGTGGGATCGGGGAGAGTGTGGGATCGGGGAGAGTGAGGGATCGGGGAGAGTGTGGGATCGGGGAGAGTGAGGGATCGGGGAGAGTGAGGGATCGGGGAGAGAGAGGGATCTGGGAGAGTGAGGGATCGGGGAGAGTGTGGGTTCCGGGAGAGTGTGGGTTCGTGGAGAGTGAGGGATCGGGGAGAGTGTGGGATCGGGGAGAGTGAGGGATCTGGGAGAGTGAGGGATCTGGGAGAATGAGGGATCGGGGAGAGTGAGGGATCGGGGAGAGTGAGGGATCTGGGAGAGTGAGGGATCGGGGAGAGTGAGGGATCGGGGAGAGTGAGGGATCTGGGAGAGTATGGGATCGGGGAGAGTGAGGGATCGGGGAGAGTGTGGGATCGGGGAGAGTGTGGGATCAGGGAGAGTGAGGGATCGGGGAGAGTGTGGGATCGGGGAGAGTGTGGGATCGGGGAGAGTGAGGGATCGGGGAGAGTGAGGGATCGGGGAGAGTGAGGGATCGGGGAGAGGGAGGGATCGGGGAGAGTGTGGGATCGGGGAGGGTGAGGGATAGGCGAGAGTGTGAGATCGGGGAGAGTGTGGGATCGGGGAGGGTGAGGGATCGGGGAGAGTGAGGGATCGGGGAGAGTGAGGGATCGGGGAGAGTGAGGGATCGGGGAGAGTGAGCGATCTGGGAGAGTGAGGGATCTGGGAGAGTGAGCGATCTGGGAGAGTGAGGGATCTGGGAGAGTGAGGGATCGGGGAGAGTGAGGGATCTGGGAGAGTGTGGGATCGGGGAGGGTGAGGGATAGGCGAGAGTGTGAGATCGGGGAGAGTGTGGGATCGGGGAGGGTGAGGGATCGGGGAGAGTGAGGGATCGGGGAGAGTGAGGGATCGGGGAGAGTGAGGGATCGGGGAGAGTGAGCGATCTGGGAGAGTGAGGGATCTGGGAGAGTGAGGGATCTGGGAGAGTGAGCGATCTGGGAGAGTGAGGGATCTGGGAGAGTGAGGGATCTGGGCGAGTGAGGGATCGGGGAGAGTGAGGGATCGGGGAGAGTGAGGGATCGGGGAGAGTGTGTGATCGGGGAGAGTGTGGAATCTGGGAGAGTGAGGGATCGGGAAGAGTGAGGGATCTGGGAGAGTGAGGGATCGGGGAGAGTGAGGGATCGGGGAGAGTGTGGGATCGGGGAGAGTGTGGAATCTGGGAGAGTGAGGGATCGGGAAGAGTGAGGGATCGGGGAGAGTGAGGGATCGGGGAGAGTGAGGGATCGGGGAGAGTGAGGGATCGGGGAGAGTGAGGGATCGGGGAGAGTGTGGGATCGGGGAGAGTGAGGGATCTGGGAGAGTGAGGGATCGGGGAGAGTGTGGGATCGGGGAGAGTGTGGGATCGGGGAGAGTGAGGGATCGGGGAGAGTGTGGGATCGGGGAGAGTGAGGGATCGGGGAGACTGTGGGATCGGGGAGAGTGAGGGATCGGGGAGAGGGAGGGATCGGGGAGAGTGTGGGATCGGGGAGAGTGAGGGATCTGGGAGAGTGTGGGATCTGGGAGAGTGAGGGATCGGTGAGAGTGAGGGATCGGGGAGAGTGTGGGATCGGGGAGAGTGTGGGATCGGGGAGAGTGAGGGATCGGGGAGAGTGAGGGATCGGGGAGAGTGAGGGATCGGGGAGAGTGTGTGATCGGGGAGAGTGAGGGATCGGGGAGAGTGTGGGATCGGGGAGAGTGAGGGATCGGGGAGAGTGAGGGATCGGGGAGAGTGAGGGATCGGGGAGAGTCTGGGATCGGGGAGAGTGAGGGATCGGGGAGAGTGAGGGATCGGGGAGAGTGAGGGATCGGGGAGAGTGTGGGATCGGGGAGAGTGAGGGATCGGGGAGAGTGAGGGATCGGGGAGAGAGAGGGATCGGGGAGAGTGAGGGATCGGGGAGAGTGTGGGATCGGGGAGAGTGTGGGATCGGGGAGAGTGAGGGATCTGGGAGAGTGTGGGATCTGGGAGAGTGAGGGATCGGGGAGAGTGAGGGATCGGGGAGAGTGAGGGATCGGGGAGAGTGTGAGATCGGGGAGAGTGAGGGATCGGGGAGAGTGAGGGACCTGGGAGAGTGAGGGATCGGGGAGAGTGAGGGATCGGGGAGAGTGAGGGATCGGGGAGAGTGTGGGATAGGGGAGAGTGAGGGATCTGGGCGAGTGAGGGATCGGGGAGAGTGAGGGATCGGGGAGAGTGAGGGATCGGGGAGAGTGTGGGATCGGGGAGAGTGAGGGATCTGGGAGAGTGTGGGATCTGGGAGAGTGAGGGATCGGGGAGAGTGAGGGTTCAGGGAGAGTGAGGGATCGGGGAGAGTGAGGGATCGGGGAGAGTGAGGGATCTGGGAGAGTGTGGGATCGGGGAGAGTGAGGGATCGGGGAGAGTGTGGGATCGGGGAGAGTGAGGGATCGGGGAGAGTGAGGGATCGGGGAGAGTGTGGGATCGGGGAGAGTGTGGGATCGGGGAGAGTGTGGGATCTGGGAGAGTGAGGGATCGGGGAGAGTGAGGGATCGGGGAGAGTGAGGGATCGGGGAGAGTGAGGGATCTGGGCGAGTGAGGGATCGGGGAGAGTGAGGGATCGGGGAGAGTGTGGGATCGGGGAGAGTGAGGGTTCGGGGAGAGTGAGGGATCGGGGAGAGTGTGGGATCGGGGAGAGTGAGGGATCGGGGAGAGTGAGGGATCGGGGAGAGTGAGGGATCGGGGAGAGTGTGGGATCGGGGAGAGTGAGGGATCTGGGAGAGTGAGGGATCGGGGACAGTGTGGGATCTGGGAGAGTGAGGGATCGGGGAGAGTGAGGGATCGGGGAGAGTGAGGGATCGGGGAGAGTGTGAGATCGGGGAGAGTGAGGGATCGGGGAGAGTGAGGGATCGGGGAGAGTGAGGGATCGGGGAGAGTGTGGGATCGGGGAGAGTGTGGGATCGGGGAGAGTGTGGGATCGGGGAGAGTGTGAGATCGGGGAGAGTGAGGGATCGGGGAGAGTGATGGATCGGGGAGAGTGAGGGATCGGGGAGAGTGTGGGATCGGGGAGAGTGTGGGATCTGGGAGAGTGTGGGATCGGGGAGAGTGAGGGATCGGGGAGAGTGAGGGATCGGGGAGAGTGAGGGATCGGGGAGAGTGAGGGATCTGGGAGAGTGAGGGATCGGGGAGAGTGAGGGATCTGGGAGAGTGAGGGATCGGTGAGAGTGTAGGATCGGGGAGAGTGTGAGATCGGGGAGAGTGAGGGATCGGGTAGAGTGTGAGATCGGGGAGAGTGTGGGATCGGGGAGAGTGAGGGATCTGGGAGAGTGAGGGATCGGGGAGAGTGAGGGATCGGGGAGAGTGAGGGATCTGGGAGAGTGAGGGATCGGGGAGAGTGAGGGATCGGGGAGAGTGAGGGATCGGGGAGAGTGTGAGATCGGGGAGAGTGAAGGATCGGGGAGAGTGTGGGATCGGGGAGAGTGAGGGATCGGGGAGAGTGAGGGATCTGGGAGAGTGAGGGATCGGGGAGAGTGTGGGATCGGGGAGAGTGAGGGATCGGGGAGAGTGTGGGATCGGGGAGAGTGAGGGATCGGGGAGAGTGAGGGATCGGGGAGAGTGTGGGATCGGGGAGAGTGAGGGATCGGGGAGAGTGTGGGATCGGGGAGAGTGTGGGATCGGGGAGAGTGAGGGATCTGGGCGAGTGAGGGATCGGGGAGAGTGAGGGATCGGGGAGAGTGTGGGATCGGGGAGAGTGAGGGATCGGGGAGAGTGAGGGATCGGGGAGAGTGAGGGATCGGGTAGAGTGTGTGATCGGGGAGAGTGAGGGATCGGGGAGAGTGAGGGATCGGGGAGAGTGAGAGATCGGGGAGAGTGAGGGATCGGGGAGAGTGAGGGATCGGGGAGAGTGAGGGATCGGGGAGAGTGAGGGATCGGGGAGAGTGTGGGATCGGGGAGAGTGAGGGATCGGGGAGAGTGAGGGATCGGGGAGAGTGTGGGATCGGGGAGAGAGAGGGATCGGGGAGAGTGAGGGATCGGGGAGAGTGTGGGATCGGGGAGAGTGAGGGATCTGGGAGAGTGTGGGATCTGGGAGAGTGAGGGATCGGGGAGAGTGAGGGATCGGGGAGAGTGAGGGATCGGGGAGAGTGTGAGATCGGGGAGCGTGAGGGATCGGGGAGAGTGAGGGATCGGGGAGAGTGAGGGATCGGGGAGAGTGAGGGATCGGGGAGAGTGTGGGATAGGGGAGAGTGAGGGATCTGCGCGAGTGAGGGATCGGGGAGAATGAGGGATCGGGGGGAGTGAGGGATAGGGGAGAGTGAGGGATCGGGGAGAGTGAGGGATCGGGGAGAGTGTGGGATCGGGGAGAGTGAGGGATCGGGGAGAGTGTGTGATCGGGGAGAGTGAGGGATCGGGGAGAGTGAGGGATCTGGGAGAGTGAGGGATCGGGGAGAGTGAGGGATCTGGGAGAGTGTGGGATCGGGGAGAGTGAGGGATCGGGGAGAGTGTGGGATCGGGGAGAGTGAGGGATCGGGGAGAGTGAGGGATCGGGGAGAGTGTGGGATCGGGGAGAGTGAGGGATCGGGGAGAGTGTGGGATCTGGGAGAGTGAGGGATCGGGGAGAGTGAGGGATCGGGGAGCGTGAGGGATCGGGGAGAGTGAGGGATCGGGGAGAGTGAGGGATCGGGGAGAGTGAGGGATCGGGGAGAGTGTGGGATAGGGGAGAGTGAGGGATCTGCGCGAGTGAGGGATCGGGGAGAATGAGGGATCGGGGAGAGTGAGGGATCTGGGAGAGTGTGGGATCGGGGAGAGTGTGGGATCGGGGAGAGTGAGGGATCGGGGAGAGTGAGGGATCGGGGAGAGTGTGAGATCGGGGAGAGTGAGGGATCGGGGAGAGTGAGGGATCGGGGAGAGTGCGGGATCGGGGAGAGTGTGGGATCGGGGAGAGTGTGGGATCGGGGAGAGTGTGGGATCGGGGAGAGTGTGAGATCGGGGAGAGTGAGGGATCGGGGAGAGTGAGGGATCGGGGAGAGTGAGGGATCGGGGAGAGTGTGGGATCGGGGAGAGTGTGGGATCGGGGAGAGTGAGGGAACGGGGAGAGTGAGGGATCTGGGAGAGTGAGGGATCGGTGAGAGTGTGGGATCGGGGAGAGTGTGAGATCGGGGAGATTGAGGGATCGGGGAGAGTGTGAGATCGGGGAGAGTGTGGGATCGGGGAGAGTGAGGGATCTGGGAGAGTGAGGGATCGGGGAGAGTGAGGGATCGGGGAGAGTGAGGGATCTGGGAGAGTGAGGGATCGGGGAGAGTGAGGGATCGGTGAGAGTGTGGGATCGGGGAGAGTGAGGGATCTGGGAGAGTGAGGGATCTGGGAGAGTGAGGGATCGGGGAGAGTGTGGGATCGGGGAGAGTGAGGGATCGGGGAGAGTGTGGGATCGGGGAGAGAGAGGGATCGGGGAGAGTGTGGGATCGGGGAGAGTGTGGGATCTGGGAGAGTGAGGGATCGGGGAGAATGAGGGATCGGGGAGAGTGTGGGATCGGGGAGAGTGTGGGATCGGGGAGAGTGAGGGATCTGGGAGAGTGAGGGATCGGGGAGAGTGAGGGATCGGGGAGAGTGAGGGATCTGGGAGAGTGTGGGATCGGGGAGAGTGTGGGATCGGGGAGAGTGAGGGATCGGGGAGAGTGTGGGATCGGGGAGAGTGTGGGATCGGGGAGAGTGTGGGATCGGGGAGAGTGAGGGATCGGGGAGAGTGTGGGATCGGGGAGAGTGAGGGATCGGGGAGACTGTGGGATCGGGGAGAGTGAGGGATCGGGGAGAGGGAGGGATCGGGGAGAGTGTGGGATCGGGGAGAGTGAGGGATCTGGGAGAGTGTGGGATCTGGGAGAGTGAGGGATCGGTGAGAGTGAGGGATCGGGGAGAGTGTGGGATCGGGGAGAGTGTGGGATCGGGGAGAGTGAGGGATCTGGGAGAGTGAGGGATCGGGAAGAGTGAGGGATCGGGGAGAGTGAGGGATCTGGGAGAGTATGGGATCGGGGAGAGTGAGGGATCGGGGAGAGTGTGGGATCGGGGAGAGTGTGGGATCGGGGAGAGTGAGGGATCGGGGAGAGTGTGGGATCGGGGAGTGTGTGGGATCGGGGAGAGTGAGGGATCGGGGAGAGTGAGGGATCGGGGAGAGTGAGGGATCGGGGAGAGGGAGGGATCGGGGAGAGTGTGGGATCGGGGAGGGTGAGGGATAGGCGAGAGTGTGAGATCGGGGAGAGTGTGGGATCGGGGAGGGTGAGGGATCGGGGAGAGTGAGGGATCGGGGAGAGTGAGGGATCGGGGAGAGTGAGGGATCGGGGAGAGTGAGCGATCTGGGAGAGTGAGGGATCTGGGAGAGTGAGCGATCTGGGAGAGTGAGGGATCTGGGAGAGTGAGGGATCGGGGAGAGTGAGGGATCTGGGAGAGTGTGGGATCGGGGAGGGTGAGGGATAGGCGAGAGTGTGAGATCGGGGAGAGTGTGGGATCGGGGAGGGTGAGGGATCGGGGAGAGTGTGGGATCGGGGAGAGTGTGGGATCGGGGAGAGTGAGGGATCGGGGAGAGTGTGGGATCGGGGAGAGTGTGGGATCGGGGAGAGTGAGGGATCGGGGAGAGTGAGGGATCGGGGAGAGTGAGGGATCGGGGAGAGTGAGGGATCGGGGAGCGTGAGGGATCGGGGAGAGTGAGGGATCGGGGAGAGTGAGGGATCGGGGAGAGTGAGGGATCGGGGAGAGTGTGGGATAGGGGAGAGTGAGGGATCTGCGCGAGTGAGGGATCGGGGAGAATGAGGGATCGGGGAGAGTGAGGGATCTGGGAGAGTGTGGGATCGGGGAGAGTGTGGGATCGGGGAGAGTGAGGGATCGGGGAGAGTGAGGGATCGGGGAGAGTGTGAGATCGGGGAGAGTGAGGGATCGGGGAGAGTGAGGGATCGGGGAGAGTGCGGGATCGGGGAGAGTGTGGGATCGGGGAGAGTGTGGGATCGGGGAGAGTGTGGGATCGGGGAGAGTGTGAGATCGGGGAGAGTGAGGGATCGGGGAGAGTGAGGGATCGGGGAGAGTGAGGGATCGGGGAGAGTGTGGGATCGGGGAGAGTGTGGGATCGGGGAGAGTGAGGGAACGGGGAGAGTGAGGGATCTGGGAGAGTGAGGGATCGGTGAGAGTGTGGGATCGGGGAGAGTGTGAGATCGGGGAGATTGAGGGATCGGGGAGAGTGTGAGATCGGGGAGAGTGTGGGATCGGGGAGAGTGAGGGATCTGGGAGAGTGAGGGATCGGGGAGAGTGAGGGATCGGGGAGAGTGAGGGATCTGGGAGAGTGAGGGATCGGGGAGAGTGAGGGATCGGTGAGAGTGTGGGATCGGGGAGAGTGAGGGATCTGGGAGAGTGAGGGATCTGGGAGAGTGAGGGATCGGGGAGAGTGTGGGATCGGGGAGAGTGAGGGATCGGGGAGAGTGTGGGATCGGGGAGAGAGAGGGATCGGGGAGAGTGTGGGATCGGGGAGAGTGTGGGATCTGGGAGAGTGAGGGATCGGGGAGAATGAGGGATCGGGGAGAGTGTGGGATCGGGGAGAGTGTGGGATCGGGGAGAGTGAGGGATCTGGGAGAGTGAGGGATCGGGGAGAGTGAGGGATCGGGGAGAGTGAGGGATCTGGGAGAGTGTGGGATCGGGGAGAGTGTGGGATCGGGGAGAGTGAGGGATCGGGGAGAGTGTGGGATCGGGGAGAGTGTGGGATCGGGGAGAGTGTGGGATCGGGGAGAGTGAGGGATCGGGGAGAGTGTGGGATCGGGGAGAGTGAGGGATCGGGGAGACTGTGGGATCGGGGAGAGTGAGGGATCGGGGAGAGGGAGGGATCGGGGAGAGTGTGGGATCGGGGAGAGTGAGGGATCTGGGAGAGTGTGGGATCTGGGAGAGTGAGGGATCGGTGAGAGTGAGGGATCGGGGAGAGTGTGGGATCGGGGAGAGTGTGGGATCGGGGAGAGTGAGGGATCTGGGAGAGTGAGGGATCGGGGAGAGTGAGGGATCGGGGAGAGTGAGGGATCTGGGAGAGTGTGGGATCGGGGAGAGTGTGGGATCGGGGAGAGTGAGGGATCGGGGAGAGTGTGGGATCGGGGAGAGTGTGGGATCGGGGAGAGTGAGGGATCGGGGAGAGTGAGGGATCGGGGAGAGTGAGGGATCGGGGAGAGGGAGGGATCGGGGAGAGTGTGGGATCGGGGAGGGTGAGGGATAGGCGAGAGTGTGAGATCGGGGAGAGTGTGGGATCGGGGAGGGTGAGGGATCGGGGAGAGTGAGGGATCGGGGAGAGTGAGGGATCGGGGAGAGTGAGGGATCGGGGAGAGTGAGCGATCTGGGAGAGTGAGGGATCTGGGAGAGTGAGCGATCTGGGAGAGTGAGGGATCTGGGAGAGTGAGGGATCGGGGAGAGTGAGGGATCTGGGAGAGTGTGGGATCGGGGAGGGTGAGGGATAGGCGAGAGTGTGAGATCGGGGAGAGTGTGGGATCGGGGAGGGTGAGGGATCGGGGAGAGTGAGGGATCGGGGAGAGTGAGGGATCGGGGAGAGTGAGGGATCGGGGAGAGTGAGCGATCTGGGAGAGTGAGGGATCTGGGAGAGTGAGGGATCTGGGAGAGTGAGCGATCTGGGAGAGTGAGGGATCTGGGAGAGTGAGGGATCTGGGCGAGTGAGGGATCGGGGAGAGTGAGGGATCGGGGAGAGTGAGGGATCGGGGAGAGTGTGTGATCGGGGAGAGTGTGGAATCTGGGAGAGTGAGGGATCGGGAAGAGTGAGGGATCTGGGAGAGTGAGGGATCGGGGAGAGTGAGGGATCGGGGAGAGTGTGGGATCGGGGAGAGTGTGGAATCTGGGAGAGTGAGGGATCGGGAAGAGTGAGGGATCGGGGAGAGTGAGGGATCGGGGAGAGTGAGGGATCGGGGAGAGTGAGGGATCGGGGAGAGTGTGGGATCGGGGAGAGTGAGGGATCTGGGAGAGTGAGGGATCGGGGAGAGTGTGGGATCGGGGAGAGTGTGGGATCGGGGAGAGTGAGGGATCGGGGAGAGTGTGGGATCGGGGAGAGTGAGGGATCGGGGAGACTGTGGGATCGGGGAGAGTGAGGGATCGGGGAGAGGGAGGGATCGGGGAGAGTGTGGGATCGGGGAGAGTGAGGGATCTGGGAGAGTGTGGGATCTGGGAGAGTGAGGGATCGGTGAGAGTGAGGGATCGGGGAGAGTGTGGGATCGGGGAGAGTGTGGGATCGGGGAGAGTGAGGGATCGGGGAGAGTGAGGGATCGGGGAGAGTGAGGGATCGGGGAGAGTGTGTGATCGGGGAGAGTGAGGGATCGGGGAGAGTGTGGGATCGGGGAGAGTGAGGGATCGGGGAGAGTGAGGGATCGGGGAGAGTGAGGGATCGGGGAGAGTCTGGGATCGGGGAGAGTGAGGGATCGGGGAGAGTGAGGGATCGGGGAGAGTGAGGGATCGGGGAGAGTGTGGGATCGGGGAGAGTGAGGGATCGGGGAGAGTGAGGGATCGGGGAGAGAGAGGGATCGGGGAGAGTGAGGGATCGGGGAGAGTGTGGGATCGGGGAGAGTGTGGGATCGGGGAGAGTGAGGGATCTGGGAGAGTGTGGGATCTGGGAGAGTGAGGGATCGGGGAGAGTGAGGGATCGGGGAGAGTGAGGGATCGGGGAGAGTGTGAGATCGGGGAGAGTGAGGGATCGGGGAGAGTGAGGGACCTGGGAGAGTGAGGGATCGGGGAGAGTGAGGGATCGGGGAGAGTGAGGGATCGGGGAGAGTGTGGGATAGGGGAGAGTGAGGGATCTGGGCGAGTGAGGGATCGGGGAGAGTGAGGGATCGGGGAGAGTGAGGGATCGGGGAGAGTGTGGGATCGGGGAGAGTGAGGGATCTGGGAGAGTGTGGGATCTGGGAGAGTGAGGGATCGGGGAGAGTGAGGGTTCAGGGAGAGTGAGGGATCGGGGAGAGTGAGGGATCGGGGAGAGTGAGGGATCTGGGAGAGTGTGGGATCGGGGAGAGTGAGGGATCGGGGAGAGTGTGGGATCGGGGAGAGTGAGGGATCGGGGAGAGTGAGGGATCGGGGAGAGTGTGGGATCGGGGAGAGTGTGGGATCGGGGAGAGTGTGGGATCTGGGAGAGTGAGGGATCGGGGAGAGTGAGGGATCGGGGAGAGTGAGGGATCGGGGAGAGTGAGGGATCTGGGCGAGTGAGGGATCGGGGAGAGTGAGGGATCGGGGAGAGTGTGGGATCGGGGAGAGTGAGGGTTCGGGGAGAGTGAGGGATCGGGGAGAGTGTGGGATCGGGGAGAGTGAGGGATCGGGGAGAGTGAGGGATCGGGGAGAGTGAGGGATCGGGGAGAGTGTGGGATCGGGGAGAGTGAGGGATCTGGGAGAGTGAGGGATCGGGGACAGTGTGGGATCTGGGAGAGTGAGGGATCGGGGAGAGTGAGGGATCGGGGAGAGTGAGGGATCGGGGAGAGTGTGAGATCGGGGAGAGTGAGGGATCGGGGAGAGTGAGGGATCGGGGAGAGTGTGGGATCGGGGAGAGTGTGGGATCGGGGAGAGTGTGGGATCGGGGAGAGTGTGAGATCGGGGAGAGTGAGGGATCGGGGAGAGTGATGGATCGGGGAGAGTGAGGGATGGGGGAGAGTGTGGGATCGGGGAGAGTGTGGGATCTGGGAGAGTGTGGGATCGGGGAGAGTGAGGGATCGGGGAGAGTGAGGGATCGGGGAGAGTGAGGGATCTGGGAGAGTGAGGGATCGGGGAGAGTGAGGGATCTGGGAGAGTGAGGGATCGGTGAGAGTGTAGGATCGGGGAGAGTGTGAGATCGGGGAGAGTGAGGGATCGGGGAGAGTGTGGGATCTGGGAGAGTGTGGGATCGGGGAGAGTGAGGGATCGGGGAGAGTGAGGGATCGGGGAGAGTGAGGGATCTGGGAGAGTGAGGGATCGGGGAGAGTGAGGGATCTGGGAGAGTGAGGGATCGGTGAGAGTGTAGGATCGGGGAGAGTGTGAGATCGGGGAGAGTGAGGGATCGGGTAGAGTGTGAGATCGGGGAGAGTGTGGGATCGGGGAGAGTGAGGGATCTGGAAGAGTGAGGGATCTGGGAGAGTGAGGGATCTGGGAGAGTGAGGGATCTGGGAGAGTGAGGGATCGGGGAGAGTGAGGGATCGGGGAGAGTGAGGGATCGGGGAGAGTGAGGGATCGGGGAGAGTGTGAGATCGGGGAGAGTGAAGGATCGGGGAGAGTGTGGGATCGGGGAGAGTGAGGGATCGGGGAGAGTGAGGGATCTGGGAGAGTGAGGGATCGGGGAGAGTGTGGGATCGGGGAGAGTGAGGGATCGGGGAGAGTGTGGGATCGGGGAGAGTGAGGGATCGGGGAGAGTGAGGGATCGGGGAGAGTGTGGGATCGGGGAGAGTGTGGGATCGGGGAGAGTGAGGGATCGGGGAGAGTGTGGGATCGGGGAGAGTGAGGGATCGGGGAGACTGTGGGATCGGGGAGAGTGAGGGATCGGGGAGAGGGAGGGATCGGGGAGAGTGTGGGATCGGGGAGAGTGAGGGATCTGGGAGAGTGTGGGATCTGGGAGAGTGAGGGATCGGTGAGAGTGAGGGATCGGGGAGAGTGTGGGATCGGGGAGAGTGTGGGATCGGGGAGAGTGAGGGATCGGGGAGAGTGAGGGATCGGGGAGAGTGAGGGATCGGGGAGAGTGTGTGATCGGGGAGAGTGAGGGATCGGGGAGAGTGTGGGATCGGGGAGAGTGAGGGATCGGGGAGAGTGAGGGATCGGGGAGAGTGAGGGATCGGGGAGAGTCTGGGATCGGGGAGAGTGAGGGATCGGGGAGAGTGAGGGATCGGGGAGAGTGAGGGATCGGGGAGAGTGTGGGATCGGGGAGAGTGAGGGATCGGGGAGAGTGAGGGATCGGGGAGAGAGAGGGATCGGGGAGAGTGAGGGATCGGGGAGAGTGTGGGATCGGGGAGAGTGTGGGATCGGGGAGAGTGAGGGATCTGGGAGAGTGAGGGATCGGGGAGAGTGTTGGATCGGGGAGAGTGTGGGATCGGGGAGAGTGAGGGATCGGGGAGAGTGTGGGATCGGGGAGAGTGAGGGATCGGGGAGACTGTGGGATCGGGGAGAGTGAGGGATCGGGGAGAGGGAGGGATCGGGGAGAGTGTGGGATCGGGGAGAGTGAGGGATCTGGGAGAGTGTGGGATCTGGGAGAGTGAGGGATCGGTGAGAGTGAGGGATCGGGGAGAGTGTGGGATCGGGGAGAGTGTGGGATCGGGGAGAGTGAGGGATCGGGGAGAGTGAGGGATCGGGGAGAGTGAGGGATCGGGGAGAGTGAGGGATCGGGGAGAGTGTGGGATCGGGGAGAGTGAGGGATCGGGGAGAGTGAGGGATCGGGGAGAGTGAGGGATCGGGGAGAGTCTGGGATCGGGGAGAGTGAGGGATCGGGGAGAGTGAGGGATCGGGGAGAGTGAGGGATCGGGGAGAGTGTGGGATCGGGGAGAGTGAGGGATCGGGGAGAGTGAGGGATCGGGGAGAGAGAGGGATCGGGGAGAGTGAGGGATCGGGGAGAGTGTGGGATCGGGGAGAGTGTGGGATCGGGGAGAGTGAGGGATCTGGGAGAGTGTGGGATCTGGGAGAGTGAGGGATCGGGGAGAGTGAGGGATCGGGGAGAGTGAGGGATCGGGGAGAGTGTGAGATCGGGGAGAGTGAGGGATCGGGGAGAGTGAGGGAGCTGGGAGAGTGAGGGATCGGGGAGAGTGAGGGATCGGGGAGAGTGAGGGATCGGGGAGAGTGTGGGATAGGGGAGGGTGAGGGATCTGGGCGAGTGAGGGATCGGGGAGAGTGAGGGATCGGGGAGAGTGAGGGATCGGGGAGAGTGTGGGATCGGGGAGAGTGAGGGATCTGGGAGAGTGAGGGATCGGGGAGAGTGAGGGATCGGGGAGAGTGAGGGATCTGGGAGAGTGTGGGATCGGGGAGAGTGAGGGATCGGGGAGAGTGTGGGATCGGGGAGAGTGAGGGATCGGGGAGAGTGAGGGATCGGGGAGAGTGTGGGATCGGGGAGAGTGTGGGATCGGGGAGAGTGTGGGATCTGGGAGAGTGAGGGATCGGGGAGAGTGAGGGATCGGGGAGAGTGAGGGATCGGGGAGAGTGAGGGATCTGGGCGAGTGAGGGATCGGGGAGAGTGAGGGATCGGGGAGAGTGTGGGATCGGGGAGAGTGAGGGTTCGGGGAGAGTGAGGGATCGGGGAGAGTGTGGGATCGGGGAGAGTGAGGGATCGGGGAGAGTGAGGGATCGGGGAGAGTGAGGGATCGGGGAGAGTGTGGGATCGGGGAGAGTGAGGGATCGGGGAGAGTGAGGGATCGGGGAGAGTGTGGGATCGGGGAGAGTGAGGGATCTGGGAGAGTGAGGGATCGGGGACAGTGTGGGATCTGGGAGAGTGAGGGATCGGGGAGAGTGAGGGATCGGGGAGAGTGAGGGATCGGGGAGAGTGTGAGATCGGGGAGAGTGTGGGATCGGGGAGAGTGAGGGATCTGGGAGAGTGAGGGATCGGGGAGAGTGAGGGATCGGGGAGAGTGAGGGATCTGGGAGAGTGAGGGATCGGGGAGAGTGAGGGATCGGGGAGAGTGAGGGATCGGGGAGAGTGTGAGATCGGGGAGAGTGAAGGATCGGGGAGAGTGTGGGATCGGGGAGAGTGAGGGATCGGGGAGAGTGAGGGATCTGGGAGAGTGAGGGATCGGGGAGAGTGTGGGATCGGGGAGAGTGAGGGATCGGGGAGAGTGTGGGATCGGGGAGAGTGAGGGATCGGGGAGAGTGTGGGATCGGGGAGAGTGTGGGATCGGGGAGAGTGAGGGATCTGGGAGAGTGAGGGATCTGGGAGAGTGTGGGATCGGGGAGAGTGAGGGATCGGGGAGAGTGAGGGATCGGGGTAGAGTGTGGGATCGGGGAGAGTGAGGGATCGGGGAGAGTGTGGGATCGGGGAGAGTGAGGGATCGGGGAGAGTGTGGGATCGGGGAGAGTGTGGGATCGGGGAGAGTGAGGGATCGGGGAGAGTGAGGGATCGGGGAGAGTGTGGGATCGGGGAGAGTGAGGGATCTGGGGCAGTGAGGGATCAGGGAGAGTGAGAGATCGGGGAGAGTGTGGGATCGGGGAGAGTGAGGGATCGGGGAGAGTGAGGGATCGGGGAGAGTGAGGGATCGGGGAGAGTGAGGGATCGGGGAGAGTGAGGGATCGGGGAGAGTGTGGGATCGGGGAGAGTGAGGGATCGGGGAGAGTGAGGGATCGGGGAGAGTGTGGGATAGGGGAGAGTGAGGGATCTGGGCGAGTGAGGGATCGGGGAGAGTGAGGGATCGGGGAGAGTGAGGGATCGGAGAGAGTGAGGGATCGGGGAGAGTGAGGGATCGGGGAGAGTGAGGGATCTGGGAGAGTGTGGGATCTGGGAGAGTGAGGGATCGGGGAGAGTGAGGGTTCGTGGAGAGTGAGGGATCGGGGAGAGTGAGGGATCGGGGAGAGTGAGGGATCTGGGAGAGTGTGGGATCGGGGAGAGTGAGGGATCGGGGAGAGTGAGGGATCGGGGAGAGTGAGGGATCGGGGAGAGTGTGGGATCGGGGAGAGTGAGGGATCGGGGAGAGTGAGGGATCGGGGAGAGTGAGGGATCTGGGCGAGTGAGGGATCGGGGAGAGTGAGGGATCGGGGAGAGTGAGGGATCGGGGAGAGTGAGGGATCTGGGCGAGTGAGGGATCGGGGAGAGTGAGGGATCGGGGAGAGTGAGGGATCTGGGCGAGTGAGGGATCGGGGAGAGTGAGGGTTCGGGGAGAGTGTGGGATCGGGGAGAGTGAGGGTTCGGGGAGAGTGAGAGATCGGGGAGAGTGAGGGATCTGGGAGAGTGTGGGATCGGGGAGAGTGGGATCGGGGAGAGTGAGGGATCGGGGAGAGTGAGGGATCGGGGAGAGTGAGGGATCGGGGAGAGTGTGGGATCCGGGAGAGTGAGGGATCGGGGAGAGTGAGGGATCGGGGAGAGTGTGGGATCGGGGAGAGTGAGGGATCTGGGAGAGTGAGGGATCGGGGACAGTGTGGGATCTGGGAGAGTGAGGGATCGGGGAGTGTGTGGGATCGGGGAGAGTGAGGGATCGGGGAGAGTGAGGGATCTGGGAGAGTGAGGGATCGGGGAGAGTGTGGGATCGGGGAGAGTGAGGGATCGGGGAGAGTGAGGGATCGGGGAGAGAGAGGGATCGGGGAGAGTGAGGGATCGGGGTGAGTGTGGGATCGGGGAGAGTGTGGGATCGGGGAGAGTGAGGGATCGGGGAGAGTGAGGGATCGGGGAGAGTCTGGGATCGGGGAGAGTGACGGATCGGGGAGAGTGTGGGATCCGGGAGAGTGAGGGATCGGGGAGAGTGTGGGATCGGGGAGAGTGAGGGATCGGGGAGAGTGAGGGATCAGGGACAGTGTGGGATCTGGGAGAGTGAGGGATCGGGGATAGTGTGGGATCGGGGAGAGTGAGGGATCGGGGAGAGTGAGGGATCTGGGAGAGTGTGGGATCGGGGAGAGTGTGGGATCGGGGAGAGTGAGGGATCGGGGAGAGTGAGGGATCGGGGAGAGTGTGGGATCGGGGAGAGTGAGGGATCGGGGAGAGTGTGGGATCGGGGAGAGTGTGGGATCGGGGAGAGTGAGGGATCTGGGCGAGTGAGGGATCGGGGAGAGTGAGGGATCGGGGAGAGTGTGGGATCGGGGAGAGTGAGGGATCGGGGAGAGTGAGGGATCGGGGAGAGTGAGGGATCGGGTAGAGTGTGTGATCGGGGAGAGTGAGGGATCGGGGAGAGTGAGGGATCGGGGAGAGTGAGAGATCGGGGAGAGTGAGGGATCGGGGAGAGTGAGGGATCGGGGAGAGTGAGGGATCGGGGAGAGTGTGGGATCGGGGAGAGTGAGGGATCGGGGAGAGTGAGGGATCGGGGAGAGTGTGGGATCGGGGAGAGAGAGGGATCGGGGAGAGTGAGGGATCGGGGAGAGTGTGGGATCGGGGAGAGTGAGGGATCTGGGAGAGTGTGGGATCTGGGAGAGTGAGGGATCGGGGAGAGTGAGGGATCGGGGAGAGTGAGGGATCGGGGAGAGTGTGAGATCGGGGAGCGTGAGGGATCGGGGAGAGTGAGGGATCGGGGAGAGTGAGGGATCGGGGAGAGTGAGGGATCGGGGAGAGTGTGGGATAGGGGAGAGTGAGGGATCTGCGCGAGTGAGGGATCGGGGAGAATGAGGGATCGGGGAGAGTGAGGGATAGGGGAGAGTGAGGGATCGGGCAGAGTGAGGGATCGGGGAGAGTGTGGGATCGGGGAGAGTGAGGGATCGGGGAGAGTGTGTGATCGGGTAGAGTGAGGGATCGGGGAGAGTGAGGGATCTGGGAGAGTGAGGGATCGGGGAGAGTGAGGGATCTGGGAGAGTGTGGGATCGGGGAGAGTGAGGGATCGGGGAGAGTGTGGGATCGGGGAGAGTGAGGGATCGGGGAGAGTGAGGGATCGGGGAGAGTGTGGGATCGGGGAGAGTGAGGGATCGGGGAGAGTGTGGGATCTGGGAGAGTGAGGGATCGGGGAGAGTGAGGGATCGGGGACAGTGAGGGATCGGGGAGAGTGAGGGATCTGGGAGAGTGAGGGATCTGGGCGAGTGAGGGATCGGGGAGAGTGAGGGTTCGGGGAGAGTGTGGGATCGGGGAGAGTGAGGGTTCGGGGAGAGTGAGAGATCGGGAAGAATGAGGGATCTGGGAGAGTGTGGGATCGGGGAGAGTGAGGGATCGGGGAGAGTGAGGGATCGGGGAGAGTGAGGGATCGGGGAGAGTCTGGGATCGGGGAGAGTGAGGGATCGGGGAGAGTGAGGGATCGGGGAGAGTGTGGGATCCGGGAGAGTGAGGGATCGGGGAGAGTGAGGGATCGGGGAGAGTGTGGGATCGGGGAGAGTGAGGGATCTGGGAGAGTGAGGGATCGGGGACAGTGTGGGATCTGGGAGAGTGAGGGATCGGGGAGAGTGTGGGATCGGGGAGAGTGAGGGATCTGGGAGAGTGTGGGATCGGGGAGAGTGAGGGATCTGGGCGAGTGAGGGATCGGGGAGAGTGAGGGATCGGGGAGAGTGTGGGATCGGGGAGAGTGAGGGATCGGGGAGAGTGAGGGATCGGGGAGAGTGTGGGATCGGGGAGAGTGAGGGATCTGGGAGAGTGAGGGATCTGGGAGAGTGAGGGATCGGGGAGAGTGTGGGATCGGGGAGAGTGAGGGATCGGGGAGAGTGTGGGATCGGGGAGAGAGAGGGATCGGGGAGAGTGTGGGATCGGGGAGAGTGTGGGATCTGGGAGAGTGAGGGATCGGGGAGAATGAGGGATCGGGGAGAGTGTGGGATCGGGGAGAGTGTGGGATCGGGGAGAGTGAGGGATCTGGGAGAGTGAGGGATCGGGGAGAGTGAGGGATCGGGGAGAGTGAGGGATCTGGGAGAGTGTGGGATCGGGGAGAGTGTGGGATCGGGGAGAGTGAGGGATCGGGGAGAGTGTGGGATCGGGGAGAGTGTGGGATCGGGGAGAGTGAGGGATCGGGGAGAGTGTGGGATCGGGGAGAGTGAGGGATCGGGGAGAGTGAGGGATCGGGGAGAGAGAGGGATCTGGGAGAGTGAGGGATCGGGGAGAGTGTTGGGTTCCGGGAGAGTGTGGGTTCGTGGAGAGTGAGGGATCGGGGAGAGTGTGGGATCGGGGAGAGTGAGGGATCTGGGAGAGTGAGGGATCTGGGAGAGTGAGGGATCGGGGAGAGTGAGGGATCGGGGAGAGTGAGGGATCTGGGAGAGTGAGGGATCGGGGAGAGTGAGGGATCGGGGAGAGTGAGGGATCTGGGAGAGTATGGGATCGGGGAGAGTGAGGGTTCGGGGAGAGTGTGGGATCGGGGAGAGTGAGGGTTCGGGGAGAGTGAGAGATCGGGGAGAGTGAGGGATCTGGGAGAGTGTGGGATCGGGGAGAGTGGGATCGGGGAGAGTGAGGGATCGGGGAGAGTGAGGGATCGGGGAGAGTGAGGGATCGGGGAGAGTGTGGGATCCGGGAGAGTGAGGGATCGGGGAGAGTGAGGGATCGGGGAGAGTGTGGGATCGGGGAGAGTGAGGGATCTGGGAGAGTGAGGGATCGGGGACAGTGTGGGATCTGGGAGAGTGAGGGATCGGGGAGTGTGTGGGATCGGGGAGAGTGAGGGATCGGGGAGAGTGACGGATCTGGGAGAGTGAGGGATCGGGGAGAGTGTGGGATCGGGGAGAGTGAGGGATCGAGGAGAGTGAGGGATCGGGGAGAGAGAGGGATCGGGGAGAGTGAGGGATCGGGGAGAGTGTGGGATCGGGGAGAGTGTGGGATCGGGGAGAGTGAGGGATCGGGGAGAGTGAGGGATCGGGGAGAGTCTGGGATCGGGGAGAGTGACGGATCGGGGAGAGTGTGGGATCCGGGAGAGTGAGGGATCGGGGAGAGTGTGGGATCGGGGAGAGTGAGGGATCGGGGAGAGTGAGGGATCAGGGACAGTGTGGGATCTGGGAGAGTGAGGGATCGGGGATAGTGTGGGATCGGGGAGAGTGAGGGATCGGGGAGAGTGAGGGATCTGGGAGAGTGTGGGATCGGGGAGAGTGTGGGATCGGGGAGAGTGAGGGATCGGGGAGAGTGAGGGATCGGGGAGAGTGTGGGATCGGGGAGAGTGAGGGATCGGGGAGAGTGTGGGATCGGGGAGAGTGTGGGATCGGGGAGAGTGAGGGATCTGGGCGAGTGAGGGATCGGGGAGAGTGAGGGATCGGGGAGAGTGTGGGATCGGGGAGAGTGAGGGATCGGGGAGAGTGAGGGATCGGGGAGAGTGAGGGATCGGGTAGAGTGTGTGATCGGGGAGAGTGAGGGATCGGGGAGAGTGAGGGATCGGGGAGAGTGAGAGATCGGGGAGAGTGAGGGATCGGGGAGAGTGAGGGATCGGGGAGAGTGAGGGATCGGGGAGAGTGAGGGATCGGGGAGAGTGTGGGATCGGGGAGAGTGAGGGATCGGGGAGAGTGAGGGATCGGGGAGAGTGTGGGATCGGGGAGAGAGAGGGATCGGGGAGAGTGAGGGATCGGGGAGAGTGTGGGATCGGGGAGAGTGAGGGATCTGGGAGAGTGTGGGATCTGGGAGAGTGAGGGATCGGGGAGAGTGAGGGATCGGGGAGAGTGAGGGATCGGGGAGAGTGTGAGATCGGGGAGCGTGAGGGATCGGGGAGAGTGAGGGATCGGGGAGAGTGAGGGATCGGGGAGAGTGAGGGATCGGGGAGAGTGTGGGATAGGGGAGAGTGAGGGATCTGCGCGAGTGAGGAATCGGGGAGAATGAGGGATCGGGGAGAGTGAGGGATAGGGGAGAGTGAGGGATCGGGGAGAGTGAGGGATCGGGGAGAGTGTGGGATCGGGGAGAGTGAGGGATCGGGGAGAGTGTGTGATCGGGGAGAGTGAGGGATCGGGGAGAGTGAGGGATCTGGGAGAGTGAGGGATCGGGGAGAGTGAGGGATCTGGGAGAGTGTGGGATCGGGGAGAGTGAGGGATCGGGGAGAGTGTGGGATCGGGGAGAGTGAGGGATCGGGGAGAGTGAGGGATCGGGGAGAGTGTGGGATCGGGGAGAGTGAGGGATCGGGGAGAGTGTGGGATCTAGGAGAGTGAGGGATCGGGGAGAGTGAGGGATCGGGGACAGTGAGGGATCGGGGAGAGTGAGGGATCTGGGAGAGTGAGGGATCTGGGCGAGTGAGGGATCGGGGAGAGTGAGGGTTCGGGGAGAGTGTGGGATCGGGGAGAGTGAGGGTTCGGGGAGAGTGAGAGATCGGGGAGAGTGAGGGATCTGGGAGAGTGTGGGATCGGGGAGAGTGAGGGAACGGGGAGAGTGAGGGATCGGGGAGAGTGAGGGATCGGGGAGAGTCTGGGATCGGGGAGAGTGAGGGATCGGGGAGAGTGAGGGATCGGGGAGAGTGTGGGATCCGGGAGAGTGAGGGATCGGGGAGAGTGAGGGATCGGGGAGAGTGTGGGATCGGGGAGAGTGAGGGATCTGGGAGAGTGAGGGATCGGGGACAGTGTGGGATCTGGGAGAGTGAGGGATCGGGGAGAGTGTGGGATCGGGGAGAGTGAGGGATCTGGGAGAGTGTGGGATCGGGGAGAGTGAGGGATCTGGGCGAGTGAGGGATCGGGGAGAGTGAGGGATCGGGGAGAGTGTGGGATCGGGGAGAGTGAGGGATCGGGGAGAGTGAGGGATCGGGGAGAGTGAGGGATCGGGGAGAGTGTGGGATCGGGGAGAGTGTGGGATCGGGGAGAGTGAGGGAACGGGGAGAGTGAGGGATCTGGGAGAGTGAGGGATCGGTGAGAGTGTGGGATCGGGGAGAGTGTGAGATCGGGGAGATTGAGGGATCGGGGAGAGTGTGAGATCGGGGAGAGTGTGGGATCGGGGAGAGTGAGGGATCTGGGAGAGTGAGGGATCGGGGAGAGTGAGGGATCGGGGAGAGTGAGGGATCTGGGAGAGTGAGGGATCGGGGAGAGTGAGGGATCGGTGAGAGTGTGGGATCGGGGAGAGTGAGGGATCTGGGAGAGTGAGGGATCTGGGAGAGTGAGGGATCGGGGAGAGTGTGGGATCGGGGAGAGTGAGGGATCGGGGAGAGTGTGGGATCGGGGAGAGAGAGGGATCGGGGAGAGTGTGGGATCGGGGAGAGTGTGGGATCTGGGAGAGTGAGGGATCGGGGAGAATGAGGGATCGGGGAGAGTGTGGGATCGGGGAGAGTGTGGGATCGGGGAGAGTGAGGGATCTGGGAGAGTGAGGGATCGGGGAGAGTGAGGGATCGGGGAGAGTGAGGGATCTGGGAGAGTGTGGGATCGGGGAGAGTGTGGGATCGGGGAGAGTGAGGGTTCGGGGAGAGTGTGGGATCGGGGAGAGTGTGGGATCGGGGAGAGTGAGGGATCGGGGAGAGTGTGGGATCGGGGAGAGTGAGGGATCGGGGAGAGTGAGGGATCGGGGAGAGAGAGGGATCTGGGAGAGTGAGGGATCGGGGAGAGTGTTGGGTTCCGGGAGAGTGTGGGTTCGTGGAGAGTGAGGGATCGGGGAGAGTGTGGGATCGGGGAGAGTGAGGGATCTGGGAGAGTGAGGGATCTGGGAGAGTGAGGGATCGGGGAGAGTGAGGGATCGGGGAGAGTGAGGGATCTGGGAGAGTGAGGGATCGGGGAGAGTGAGGGATCGGGGAGAGTGAGGGATCTGGGAGAGTATGGGATCGGGGAGAGTGAGGGATCGGGGAGAGTGTGGGATCGGGGAGAGTGAGGGATCGGGGAGAGTGTGGGATCGGGGAGAGTGTGGGATCGGGGAGAGTGAGGGATCGGGGAGAGTGAGGGATCGGGGAGAGTGAGGGATCGGGGAGAGGGAGGGATCGGGGAGAGTGTGGGATCGGGGAGGGTGAGGGATAGGCGAGAGTGTAAGATCGGGGAGAGTGTGGGATCGGGGAGGGTGAGGGATCGGGGAGAGTGAGGGATCGGGGAGAGTGAGGGATCGGGGAGAGTGAGGGATCGGGGAGAGTGAGCGATCTGGGAGAGTGAGGGATCTGGGAGAGTGAGCGATCTGGGAGAGTGAGGGATCTGGGAGAGTGAGGGATCGGGGAGAGTGAGGGATCTGGGAGAGTGTGGGATCGGGGAGAGTGAGGGATCGGGGAGAGTGTGTGATCGGGGAGAGTGTGGAATCTGGGAGAGTGAGGGATCGGGAAGAGTGAGGGATCTGGGAGAGTGAGGGATCGGGGAGAGTGAGGGATCGGGGAGAGTGTGGGATCGGGGAGAGTGTGGAATCTGGGAGAGTGAGGGATCGGGAAGAGTGAGGGATCGGGGAGAGTGAGGGATCGGGGAGAGTGAGGGATCGGGGAGATTGAGGGATCGGGGAAAGTGAGGGATCGGGGAGAGTGTGGGATCGGGGAGAGTGAGGGATCTGGGAGAGTGAGGGATCGGGGAGAGTGTGGGATCGGGGAGAGTGTGGGATCGGGGAGAGTGAGGGATCGGGGAGAGTGTGGGATCGGGGAGAGTGAGGGATCGGGGAGACTGTGGGATCGGGGAGAGTGAGGGATCGGGGAGAGGGAGGGATCGGGGAGAGTGAGGGATCTGGGAGAGTGTGGGATCTGTGAGAGTGAGGGATCGGGGAGAGTGAGGGATCGGGGAGAGTGTGGGATCGGGGAGAGTGTGGGATCGGGGAGAGTGAGGGATCGGGGAGAGTGAGGGATCGGGGAGAGTGAGGGATCGGGGAGAGTGTGTGATCGGGGAGAGTGAGGGATCGGGGAGAGTGTGGGATCGGGGAGAGTGAGGGATCGGGGAGAGTGAGGGATCGGGGAGAGTGAGGGATCGGGGAGAGTCTGGGATCGGGGAGAGTGAGGGATCGGGGAGAGTGTGGGATCGGGGAGAGTGAGGGATCGGGGAGAGTGTGGGATCGAGGAGAGTGAGGGATCGGGGAGAGTGAGGAATCGGGGAGAGAGAGGGATCGGGGAGAGTGAGGGATCGGGGAGAGTGTGGGATCGGGGAGAGTGTGGGATCGGGGAGAGTGAGGGATCTGGGAGAGTGTGGGATCTGGGAGAGTGAGGGATCGGGGAGAGTGAGGGATCGGGGAGAGTGAGGGATCGGGGAGAGTGAGGGATCGGGGAGAGTGTGAGATCGGGGAGAGTGAGGGATCGGGGAGAGTGAGGGACCTGGGAGAGTGAGGGATCGGGGAGAGTGAGGGATCGGGGAGAGTGAGGGATCGGGGAGAGTGTGGGATCGGGGAGAGTGTGGGATCGGGGAGAGTGAGGGATCGGGGAGAGTGAGGGATCGGGGAGAGTGAGGGATCGGGGAGAGGGAGGGATCGGGGAGAGTGTGGGATCGGGGAGGGTGAGGGATAGGCGAGAGTGTGAGATCGGGGAGAGTGTGGGATCGGGGAGGGTGAGGGATCGGGGAGAGTGAGGGATCGGGGAGAGTGAGGGATCGGGGAGAGTGAGGGATCGGGGAGAGTGAGCGATCTGGGAGAGTGAGGGATCTGGGAGAGTGAGCGATCTGGGAGAGTGAGGGATCTGGGAGAGTGAGGGATCGGGGAGAGTGAGGGATCTGGGAGAGTGTGGGATCGGGGAGAGTGAGGGATCGGGGAGAGTGTGTGATCGGGGAGAGTGTGGAATCTGGGAGAGTGAGGGATCGGGAAGAGTGAGGGATCTGGGAGAGTGAGGGATCGGGGAGAGTGAGGGATCGGGGAGAGTGTGGGATCGGGGAGAGTGTGGAATCTGGGAGAGTGAGGGATCGGGAAGAGTGAGGGATCGGGGAGAGTGAGGGATCGGGGAGAGTGAGGGATCGGGGAGATTGAGGGATCGGGGAAAGTGAGGGATCGGGGAGAGTGTGGGATCGGGGAGAGTGAGGGATCTGGGAGAGTGAGGGATCGGGGAGAGTGTGGGATCGGGGAGAGTGTGGGATCGGGGAGAGTGAGGGATCGGGGAGAGTGTGGGATCGGGGAGAGTGAGGGATCGGGGAGACTGTGGGATCGGGGAGAGTGAGGGATCGGGGAGAGGGAGGGATCGGGGAGAGTGAGGGATCTGGGAGAGTGTGGGATCTGTGAGAGTGAGGGATCGGGGAGAGTGAGGGATCGGGGAGAGTGTGGGATCGGGGAGAGTGTGGGATCGGGGAGAGTGAGGGATCGGGGAGAGTGAGGGATCGGGGAGAGTGAGGGATCGGGGAGAGTGTGTGATCGGGGAGAGTGAGGGATCGGGGAGAGTGTGGGATCGGGGAGAGTGAGGGATCGGGGAGAGTGAGGGATCGGGGAGAGTCTGGGATCGGGGAGAGTGAGGGATCGGGGAGAGTGAGGGATCGGGGAGAGTGAGGGATCGGGGAGAGTGTGGGATCGAGGAGAGTGAGGGATCGGGGAGAGTGAGGGATCGGGGAGAGAGAGGGATCGGGGAGAGTGAGGGATCGGGGAGAGTGTGGGATCGGGGAGAGTGTGGGATCGGGGAGAGTGAGGGATCTGGGAGAGTGTGGGATCTGGGAGAGTGAGGGATCGGGGAGAGTGAGGGATCGGGGAGAGTGAGGGATCGGGGAGAGTGAGGGATCGGGGAGAGTGTGAGATCGGGGAGAGTGAGGGATCGGGGAGAGTGAGGGACCTGGGAGAGTGAGGGATCGGGGAGAGTGAGGGATCGGGGAGAGTGAGGGATCGGGGAGAGTGTGGGATAGGGGAGAGTGAGGGATCTGGGCGAGTGAGGGATCGGGGAGAGTGAGGGATCGGGGAGAGTGAGGGATCGGGGAGAGTGTGGGATCGGGGAGAGTGAGGGATCTGGGAGAGTGTGGGATCTGGGAGAGTGAGGGATCGGGGAGAGTGAGGGTTCAGGGAGAGTGAGGGATCGGGGAGAGTGAGGGATCGGGGAGAGTGAGGGATCTGGGAGAGTGTGGGATCGGGGAGAGTGAGGGATCGGGGAGAGTGTGGGATCGGGGAGAGTGAGGGATCGGGGAGAGTGAGGGATCGGGGAGAGTGTGGGATCGGGGAGAGTGTGGGATCGGGGAGAGTGTGGGATCTGGGAGAGTGAGGGATCGGGGAGAGTGAGGGATCGGGGAGAGTGAGGGATCGGGGAGAGTGAGGGATCTGGGCGAGTGAGGGATCGGGGAGAGTGAGGGATCGGGGAGAGTGTGGGATCGGGGAGAGTGAGGGTTCGGGGAGAGTGAGGGATCGGGGAGAGTGTGGGATCGGGGAGAGTGAGGGATCGGGGAGAGTGAGGGATCGGGGAGAGTGAGGGATCGGGGAGAGTGTGGGATCGGGGAGAGTGAGGGATCGGGGAGAGTGAGGGATCGGGGAGAGTGTGGGATCGGGGAGAGTGAGGGATCTGGGAGAGTGAGGGATCGGGGACAGTGTGGGATCTGGGAGAGTGAGGGATCGGGGAGAGTGAGGGATCGGGGAGAGTGAGGGATCGGGGAGAGTGTGAGATCGGGGAGAGTGAGGGATCGGGGAGAGTGAGGGATCGGGGAGAGTGCGGGATCGGGGAGAGTGAGGGATCGGGGAGAATGTGGGATCGGGGAGAGTGTGGGATCGGGGAGAGTGTGGGATCGGGGAGAGTGTGAGATCGGGGAGAGTGAGGGATCGGGGAGAGTGAGGGATCGGGGAGAGTGAGGGATCGGGGAGAGTGTGGGATCGGGGAGAGTGTGGGATCGGGGAGAGTGAGGGAACGGGGAGAGTGAGGGATCTGGGAGAGTGAGGGATCGGTGAGAGTGTAGGATCGGGGAGAGTGTGAGATCGGGGAGAGTGTGGGATCGGGTAGAGTGTGAGATCGGGGAGAGTGTGGGATCGGGGAGAGTGAGGGATCTGGGAGAGTGAGGGATCGGGGAGAGTGAGGGATCGGGGAGAGTGAGGGATCTGGGAGAGTGAGGGATCGGGGAGAGTGAGGGATCGGGGAGAGTGAGGGATCGGGGAGAGTGTGAGATCGGGGAGAGTGAAGGATCGGGGAGAGTGAAGGATCGGGGAGAGTGTGGGATCGGGGAGAGTGAGGGATCGGGGAGAGTGAGGGATCTGGTAGAGTGAGGGATCGGGGAGAGTGTGGGATCGGGGAGAGTGAGGGATCGGGGAGAGTGTGGGATCGGGGAGAGTGAGGGATCGGGGAGAGTGAGGGATCGGGGAGAGTGTGGGATCGGGGAGAGTGTGGGATCGGGGAGAGTGAGGGATCTGGGAGAGTGTGGGATCGGGGAGAGTGAGGGATCGGGGAGAGTGAGGGAACGGGGTAGAGTGTGGGATCGGGGAGAGTGAGGGATCGGGGAGAGTGTGGGATCGGGGAGAGTGAGGGATCGGGGAGAGTGTGGGATCGGGGAGAGTGTGGGATCGGGGAGAGTGAGGGATCGGGGAGAGTGAGGGATCGGGGAGAGTGTGGGATCGGGGAGAGTGAGGGATCTGGGGCAGTGAGGGATCAGGGAGAGTGAGGGATCGGGGAGAGTGTGGGATCGGGGAGAGTGAGGGATCGGGGAGAGTGAGGGATCGGGGAGAGTGAGGGATCGGGGAGAGTGAGGGATCGGGGAGAGTGTGGGATCGGGGAGAGTGAGGGATCGGGGAGAGTGAGGGATCGGGGAGAGTGTGGGATAGGGGAGAGTGAGGGATCTGGGCGAGTGAGGGATCGGGGAGAGTGAGGGATCGCGGAGAGTGAGGGATCGGAGAGAGTGAGGGATCGGGGAGAGTGAGGGATCGGGGAGAGTGAGGGATCTGGGAGAGTGTGGGATCTGGGAGAGTGAGGGATCGGGGAGAGTGAGGGTTCGTGGAGAGTGAGGGATCGGGGAGAGTGAGGGATCGGGGAGAGTGAGGGATCTGGGAGAGTGTGGGATCGGGGAGAGTGAGGGATCGGGGAGAGTGAGGGATCGGGGAGAGTGAGGGATCGGGGAGAGTGTGGGATCGGGGAGAGTGTGGGATCTGGGAGAGTGAGGGATCGGGGAGAGTGAGGGATCGGGGAGAGTGAGGGATCGGGGAGAGTGAGGGATCGGGGAGAGTGTGAGATCGGGGAGAGTGAAGGATCGGGGAGAGTGTGGGATCGGGGAGAGTGAGGGATCGGGGAGAGTGAGGGATCTGGGAGAGTGAGGGATCGGGGAGAGTGTGGGATCGGGGAGAGTGAGGGATCGGGGAGAGTGTGGGATCGGGGAGAGTGAGGGATCGGGGAGAGTGAGGGATCGGGGAGAGTGTGGGATCGGGGAGAGTGTGGGATCGCGGAGAGTGTGAGATCGGGGAGAGTGAGGGATCGGGGAGAGTGAGGGATCGGGGAGAGTGCGGGATCGGGGAGAGTGAGGGATCGGGGAGAATGTGGGATCGGGGAGAGTGTGGGATCGGGGAGAGTGTGGGATCGGGGAGAGTGTGAGATCGGGGAGAGTGAGGGATCGGGGAGAGTGAGGGATCGGGGAGAGTGAGGGATCGGGGAGAGTGTGGGATCGGGGAGAGTGTGGGATCGGGGAGAGTGAGGGAACGGGGAGAGTGAGGGATCTGGGAGAGTGAGGGATCGGTGAGAGTGTAGGATCGGGGAGAGTGTGAGATCGGGGAGAGTGTGGGATCGGGTAGAGTGTGAGATCGGGGAGAGTGTGGGATCGGGGAGAGTGAGGGATCTGGGAGAGTGAGGGATCGGGGAGAGTGAGGGATCGGGGAGAGTGAGGGATCTGGGAGAGTGAGGGATCGGGGAGAGTGAGGGATCGGGGAGAGTGAGGGATCGGGGAGAGTGTGAGATCGGGGAGAGTGAAGGATCGGGGAGAGTGAAGGATCGGGGAGAGTGTGGGATCGGGGAGAGTGAGGGATCGGGGAGAGTGAGGGATCTGGTAGAGTGAGGGATCGGGGAGAGTGTGGGATCGGGGAGAGTGAGGGATCGGGGAGAGTGTGGGATCGGGGAGAGTGAGGGATCGGGGAGAGTGAGGGATCGGGGAGAGTGTGGGATCGGGGAGAGTGTGGGATCGGGGAGAGTGAGGGATCTGGGAGAGTGTGGGATCGGGGAGAGTGAGGGATCGGGGAGAGTGAGGGAACGGGGTAGAGTGTGGGATCGGGGAGAGTGAGGGATCGGGGAGAGTGTGGGATCGGGGAGAGTGAGGGATCGGGGAGAGTGTGGGATCGGGGAGAGTGTGGGATCGGGGAGAGTGAGGGATCGGGGAGAGTGAGGGATCGGGGAGAGTGTGGGATCGGGGAGAGTGAGGGATCTGGGGCAGTGAGGGATCAGGGAGAGTGAGGGATCGGGGAGAGTGTGGGATCGGGGAGAGTGAGGGATCGGGGAGAGTGAGGGATCGGGGAGAGTGAGGGATCGGGGAGAGTGAGGGATCGGGGAGAGTGTGGGATCGGGGAGAGTGAGGGATCGGGGAGAGTGAGGGATCGGGGAGAGTGTGGGATAGGGGAGAGTGAGGGATCTGGGCGAGTGAGGGATCGGGGAGAGTGAGGGATCGCGGAGAGTGAGGGATCGGAGAGAGTGAGGGATCGGGGAGAGTGAGGGATCGGGGAGAGTGAGGGATCTGGGAGAGTGTGGGATCTGGGAGAGTGAGGGATCGGGGAGAGTGAGGGTTCGTGGAGAGTGAGGGATCGGGGAGAGTGAGGGATCGGGGAGAGTGAGGGATCTGGGAGAGTGTGGGATCGGGGAGAGTGAGGGATCGGGGAGAGTGAGGGATCGGGGAGAGTGAGGGATCGGGGAGAGTGTGGGATCGGGGAGAGTGTGGGATCTGGGAGAGTGAGGGATCGGGGAGAGTGAGGGATCGGGGAGAGTGAGGGATCGGGGAGAGTGAGGGATCGGGGAGAGTGTGAGATCGGGGAGAGTGAAGGATCGGGGAGAGTGTGGGATCGGGGAGAGTGAGGGATCGGGGAGAGTGAGGGATCTGGGAGAGTGAGGGATCGGGGAGAGTGTGGGATCGGGGAGAGTGAGGGATCGGGGAGAGTGTGGGATCGGGGAGAGTGAGGGATCGGGGAGAGTGAGGGATCGGGGAGAGTGTGGGATCGGGGAGAGTGTGGGATCGCGGAGAGTGAGGGATCTGGGAGAGTGTGGGATCGGGGAGAGTGAGGGATCGGGGAGAGTGAGGGATCGGGGTAGAGTGTGGGATCGGGGAGAGTGAGGGATCGGGGAGAGTGTGGGATCGGGGAGAGTGAGGGATCGGGGAGAGTGTGGGATCGGGGAGAGTGTGGGATCGGGGAGAGTGAGGGATCGGGGAGAGTGAGGGATCGGGGAGAGTGTGGGATCGGGGAGAGTGAGGGATCTGGGGCAGTGAGGGATCAGGGAGAGTGTGGGATCGGGGAGAGTGAGGGATCGGGGAGAGTGAGGGATCGGGGAGAGTGAGGGATCGGGGAGAGTGAGGGATCGGGGAGAGTGTGGGATCGGGGAGAGTGAGGGATCGGGGAGAGTGAGGGATCGGGGAGAGTGTGGGATAGGGGAGAGTGAGGGATCTGGGCGAGTGAGGGATCGGGGAGAGTGAGGGATCGCGGAGAGTGAGGGATCGGAGAGAGTGAGGGATCGGGGAGAGTGAGGGATCTGGGAGAGTGTGGGATCTGGGAGAGTGAGGGATCGGGGAGAGTGAGGGTTCGTGGAGAGTGAGGGATCGGGGAGAGTGAGGGATCGGGGAGAGTGAGGGATCTGGGAGAGTGTGGGATCGGGGAGAGTGAGGGATCGGGGAGAGTGAGGGATCGGGGAGAGTGAGGGATCGGGGAGAGTGTGGGATCGGGGAGAGTGTGGGATCTGGGAGAGTGAGGGATCGGGGAGAGTGAGGGAACGGGGAGAGTGTGGGATCGGGGAGAGTGAGGGATCTGGGGCAGTGAGGGATCAGGGAGAGTGAGGGATCGGGGAGAGTGTGGGATCGGGGAGAGTGAGGGATCGGGGAGAGTGAGGGATCGGGGAGAGTGAGGGATCGGGGAGAGTGAGGGATCGGGGAGAGTGTGGGATCGGGGAGAGTGAGGGATCGGGGAGAGTGAGGGATCGGGGAGAGTGAGGGATCTGGGCGAGTGAGGGATCGGGGAGAGTGAGGGATCGGGGAGAGTGAGGGATCTGGGCGAGTGAGGGATCGGGGAGAGTGAGGGTTCGGGGAGAGTGTGGGATCGGGGAGAGTGAGGGTTCGGGGAGTGTGAGAGATCGGGGAGAGTGAGGGATCTGGGAGAGTGTGGGATCGGGGAGAGTGGGATCGGGGAGAGTGAGGGATCGGGGAGAGTGAGGGATCGGGGAGAGTGAGGGATCGGGGAGAGTGTGGGATCCGGGAGAGTGAGGGATCGGGGAGAGTGAGGGATCGGGGAGAGTGTGCGATCGGGGAGAGTGAGGGATCTGGGAGAGTGAGGGATCGGGGACAGTGTGGGATCTGGGAGAGTGAGGGATCGGGGAGTGTGTGGGATCGGGGAGAGTGAGGGATCGGGGAGAGTGAGGGATCTGGGAGAGTGAGGGATCGGGGAGAGTGTGGGATCGGGGAGAGTGAGGGATCGGGGAGAGTGAGGGATCGGGGAGAGAGAGGGATCGGGGAGAGTGAGGGATCGGGGAGAGTGTGGGATCGGGGAGAGTGTGGGATCGGGGAGAGTGAGGGATCGGGGAGAGTGAGGGATCGGGGAGAGTCTGGGATCGGGGAGAGTGACGGATCGGGGAGAGTGTGGGATCCGGGAGAGTGAGGGATCGGGGAGAGTGTGGGATCGGGGAGAGTGAGGGATCGGGGAGAGTGAGGGATCAGGGACAGTGTGGGATCTGGGAGAGTGAGGGATCGGGGATAGTGTGGGATCGGGGAGAGTGAGGGATCGGGGAGAGTGAGGGATCTGGGAGAGTGTGGGATCGGGGAGAGTGTGGGATCGGGGAGAGTGAGGGATCGGGGAGAGTGAGGGATCGGGGAGAGTGTGGGATCGGGGAGAGTGAGGGATCGGGGAGAGTGTGGGATCGGGGAGAGTGTGGGATCGGGGAGAGTGAGGGATCTGGGCGAGTGAGGGATCGGGGAGAGTGAGGGATCGGGGAGAGTGTGGGATCGGGGAGAGTGAGGGATCGGGGAGAGTGAGGGATCGGGGAGAGTGAGGGATCGGGTAGAGTGTGTGATCGGGGAGAGTGAGGGATCGGGGAGAGTGAGGGATCGGGGAGAGTGAGGGATCGGGGAGAGTGAGGGATCGGGGAGAGTGAGGGATCGGGGAGAGTGAGGGATCGGGGAGAGTGTGGGATCGGGGAGAGTGAGGGATCGGGGAGAGTGAGGGATCGGGGAGAGTGTGGGATCGGGGAGAGAGAGGGATCGGGGAGAGTGAGGGATCGGGGAGAGTGTGGGATCGGGGAGAGTGAGGGATCTGGGAGAGTGTGGGATCTGGGAGAGTGAGGGATCGGGGAGAGTGAGGGATCGGGGAGAGTGAGGGATCGGGGAGAGTGTGAGATCGGGGAGCGTGAGGGATCGGGGAGAGTGAGGGATCGGGGAGAGTGAGGGATCGGGGAGAGTGAGGGATCGGGGAGAGTGTGGGATAGGGGAGAGTGAGGGATCTGCGCGAGTGAGGGATCGGGGAGAATGAGGGATCGGGGAGAGTGAGGGATAGGGGAGAGTGAGGGATCGGGGAGAGTGAGGGATCGGGGAGAGTGTGGGATCGGGGAGAGTGAGGGATCGGGGAGAGTGAGGGATCGGGGAGAGTGAGGGATCTGGGAGAGTGTGGGATCGGGGAGAGTGAGGGATCGGGGAGAGTGTGGGATCGGGGAGAGTGAGGGATCGGGGAGAGTGAGGGATCGGGGAGAGTGTGGGATCGGGGAGAGTGAGGGATCGGGGAGAGTGTGGGATCTGGGAGAGTGAGGGATCGGGGAGAGTGAGGGATCGGGGAGAGTGTGGGATCGGGGAGAGTGAGGGATCGGGGAGAGTGTGGGATCGGGGAGAGTGAGGGATCGGGGAGAGTGAGGGATCTGGGAGAGTGTGGGATCGGGGAGAGTGAGGGATCGGGGAGAGTGTGGGATCGGGGAGAGTGAGGGATCGGGGAGAGTGAGGGATCAGGGACAGTGTGGGATCTGGGAGAGTGAGGGATCGGGGATAGTGTGGGATCGGGGAGAGTGAGGGATCGGGGAGAGTGAGGGATCTGGGAGAGTGTGGGATCGGGGAGAGTGTGGGATCGGGGAGAGTGAGGGATCGGGGAGAGTGAGGGATCGGGGAGAGTGTGGGATCGGGGAGAGTGAGGGATCGGGGAGAGTGTGGGATCGGGGAGAGTGTGGGATCGGGGAGAGTGAGGGATCTGGGCGAGTGAGGGATCGGGGAGAGTGAGGGATCGGGGAGAGTGTGGGATCGGGGAGAGTGAGGGATCGGGGAGAGTGAGGGATCGGGGAGAGTGAGGGATCGTGTAGAGTGTGTGATCGGGGAGAGTGAGGGATCGGGGAGAGTGAGGGATCGGGGAGAGTGAGAGATCGGGGAGAGTGAGGGATCGGGGAGAGTGAGGGATCGGGGAGAGTGAGGGATCGGGGAGAGTGAGGGATCGGGGAGAGTGTGGGATCGGGGAGAGTGAGGGATCGGGGAGAGTGAGGGATCGGGGAGAGTGTGGGATCGGGGAGAGAGAGGGATCGGGGAGAGTGAGGGATCGGGGAGAGTGTGGGATCGGGGAGAGTGAGGGATCTGGGAGAGTGTGGGATCTGGGAGAGTGAGGGATCGGGGAGAGTGAGGGATCGGGGAGAGTGAGGGATCGGGGAGAGTGTGAGATCGGGGAGCGTGAGGGATCGGGGAGAGTGAGGGATCGGGGAGAGTGAGGGATCGGGGAGAGTGAGGGATCGGGGAGAGTGTGGGATAGGGGAGAGTGTGGGATAGGGGAGAGTGAGGGATCTGCGCGAGTGAGGGATCGGGGAGAATGAGGGATCGGGGAGAGTGAGGGATAGGGGAGAGTGAGGGATCGGGGAGAGTGAGGGATCGGGGAGAGTGTGGGATCGGGGAGAGTGAGGGATCGGGGAGAGTGTGTGATCGGGGAGAGTGAGGGATCGGGGAGAGTGAGGGATCGGGGAGAGTGAGGGATCTGGGAGAGTGTGGGATCGGGGAGAGTGAGGGATCGGGGAGAGTGTGGGATCGGGGAGAGTGAGGGATCGGGGAGAGTGAGGGATCGGGGAGAGTGTGGGATCGGGGAGAGTGAGGGATCGGGGAGAGTGTGGGATCTGGGAGAGTGAGGGATCGGGGAGAGTGAGGGATCGGGGACAGTGAGGGATCGGGGAGAGTGAGGGATCTGGGAGAGTGAGGGATCTGGGCGAGTGAGGGATCGGGGAGAGTGAGGGTTCGGGTGAGTGTGGGATCGGGGAGAGTGAGGGTTCGGGGAGAGTGAGAGATCGGGGAGAGTGAGGGATCTGGGAGAGTGTGGGATCGGGGAGAGTGGGATCGGGGAGAGTGAGGGATCGGGGAGAGTGAGGGATCGGGGAGAGTGAGGGATCGGGGAGAGTCTGGGATCGGGGAGAGTGAGGGATCGGGGAGAGTGAGGGATCGGGGAGAGTGTGGGATCGGGGAGAGTGAGGGATCTGGGAGAGTGAGGGATCGGGGACAGTGTGGGATCTGGGAGAGTGAGGGATCGGGGAGAGTGTGGGATCGGGGAGAGTGAGGGATCTGGGAGAGTGTGGGATCGGGGAGAGTGTGGGATCGGGGAGAGTGAGGGATCGGGGAGAGTGAGGGATCGGGGAGAGTGTGAGATCGGGGAGAGTGAGGGATCGGGGAGAGTGAGGGATCGGGGAGAGTGCGGGATCGGGGAGAGTGAGGGATCGGGGAGAGTGTGGGATCGGGGAGAGTGTGGGATCGGGGAGAGTGTGGGATCGGTGAGAGTGTGAGATCGGGGAGAGTGAGGGATCGGGGAGAGTGAGGGATCGGGGAGAGTGTGGGATCGGGGAGAGTGTGGGATCGGGGAGAGTGAGGGAACGGGGAGAGTGAGGGATCTGGGAGAGTGAGGGATCGGTGAGAGTGTGGGATCGGGGAGAGTGTGAGATCGGGGAGAGTGAGGGATCGGGGAGAGTGTGTGATCGGGGAGAGTGTGGGATCGGGGAGAGTGAGGGATCTGGGAGAGTGAGGGATCGGGGAGAGTGAGGGATCGGGGAGAGTGAGGGATCTGGGAGAGTGAGGGATCGGGGAGAGTGAGGGATCGGTGAGAGTGTGGGATCGGGGAGAGTGAGGGATCTGGGAGAGTGAGGGATCTGGGAGAGTGAGGGATCGGGGAGAGTGTGGGATCGGGGAGAGTGAGGGATCGGGGAGAGTGTGGGATCGGGGAGAGCGAGGGATCGGGGAGAGTGTGGGATCGGGGAGAGTGTGGGATCTGGGAGAGTGAGGGATCGGGGAGAGTGAGGGATCGGGGAGAGTGAGGGATCTGGGAGAGTGTGGGATCGGGGAGAGTGTGGGATCGGGGAGAGTGAGGGATCGGGGAGAGTGAGGGATCGGGGAGAGTGAGGGATCGGGGAGAGTGAGGGATCTGGGAGAGTGTGGGATCGGGGAGAGTGTGGGATCGGGGAGAGTGAGGGATCGGGGAGAGTGTGGGATCGGGGAGAGTGTGGGATCGGGGAGAGTGAGGGATCGGGGAGAGTGTGGGATCGGGGAGAGTGAGGGATCGGGGAGAGTGAGGGATCGGGGAGAGAGAGGGATCTGGGAGAGTGAGGGATCGGGGAGAGTGTGGGTTCCGGGAGAGTGTGGGTTCGTGGAGAGTGAGGGATCGGGGAGAGTGTGGGATCGGGGAGAGTGAGGGATCGGGGAGAGTGTGTGATCGGGGAGAGTGAGGGATCGGGGAGAGTGTGGGATCGGGGAGAGTGAGGGATCGGGGAGAGTGAGGGATCGGGGAGAGTGAGGGATCGGGGAGAGTCTGGGATCGGGGAGAGTGAGGGATCGGGGAGAGTGAGGGATCGGGGAGAGTGAGGGATCGGGGAGAGTGAGGGATCGGGGAGAGTGTGGGATCGGGGAGAGTGAGGGATCGGGGAGAGTGAGGGATCGGGGAGAGAGAGGGATCGGGGAGAGTGAGGGATCGGGGAGAGTGTGGGATCGGGGAGAGTGTGGGATCGGGGAGAGTGAGGGATCTGGGAGAGTGTGGGATCTGGGAGAGTGAGGGATCGGGGAGAGTGAGGGATCGGGGAGAGTGAGGGATCGGGGAGAGTGTCAGATCGGGGAGAGTGAGGGATCGGGGAGAGTGAGGGACCTGGGAGAGTGAGGGATCGGGGAGAGTGAGGGATCGGGGAGAGTGAGGGATCGGGGAGAGTGTGGGATAGGGGAGAGTGAGGGATCTGGGCGAGTGAGGGATCGGGAGAGTGAGGGATCGGGGAGAGTGAGGGATCGGGGAGAGTGTGGGATCGGGGAGAGTGAGGGATCTGGGAGAGTGTGGGATCTGGGAGAGTGAGGGATCGGGGAGAGTGAGGGTTCAGGGAGAGTGAGGGATCGGGGAGAGTGAGGGATCGGGGAGAGTGAGGGATCTGGGAGAGTGTGGAATCGGGGAGAGTGAGGGATCGGGGAGAGTGTGGGATCGGGGAGAGTGAGGGATCGGGGAGAGTGAGGGATCGGGGAGAGTGTGGGATCGGGGAGAGTGTGGGATCGGGGAGAGTGTGGGATCTGGGAGAGTGAGGGATCGGGGAGAGTGAGGGATCGGGGAGAGTGAGGGATCTGGGCGAGTGAGGGATCGGGGAGAGTGAGGGATCGGGGAGAGTGTGGGATCGGGGAGAGTGAGGGTTCGGGGAGAGTGAGGGATCGGGGAGAGTGTGGGATCGGGGAGAGTGAGGGATCGGGGAGAGTCAGGGATCGGGGAGAGTGAGGGATCGGGGAGAGTGTGGGATCGGGGAGAGTGAGGGATCGGGGAGAGTGAGAGATCGGGGAGAGTCTGGGATCGGGGAGAGTGAGGGATCGGGGAGAGTGAGGGATCGGGGAGAGTGTGGGATCCGGGAGAGTGATGGATCGGGGAGAGTGAGGGATCGGGGAGAGTGAGGGATCGGGGAGAGTGAGGGATCGGGGAGAGTGTGGGATCCAGGAGAGTGATGGATCGGGGAGAGTGAGGGATCGGGGACAGTGTGGGATCTGGGAGAGTGTGGGATCGGGGAGAGTGAGGGATCTAGGAGAGTGTGGGATCTGGGAGAGTGAGGGATCGGGGAGAGTGAGGGATCGGGGAGAGTGTGGGATCGGGGAGAGTGTGGGATCGGGGAGAGTGAGGGATCTGGGAGAGTGAGGGATCGGGGAGAGTGAGGGATCTGGGAGAGTGAGGGATCGGGGAGAGTGAGGGATCTGGGAGAGTGAGGGATCGGGGAGAGTGTGGGATCGGGGAGAGTGAGGGATCGGGGAGAGTGAGGGATCGGGGAGAGAGAGGGATCGGGGAGAGTGAGGGATCGGGGAGAGTGTGGGATCGGGGAGAGTGTGGGATCGGGGAGAGTGAGGGATCGGGGAGAGTGAGGGATCGGGGAGAGTCTGGGATCGGGGAGAGTGACGGATCGGGGAGAGTGTGGGATCCGGGAGAGTGAGGGATCGGGGAGAGTGTGGGATCGGGGAGAGTGAGGGATCGGGGAGAGTGAGGGATCAGGGACAGTGTGGGATCTGGGAGAGTGAGGGATCGGGGATAGTGTGGGATCGGGGAGAGTGAGGGATCGGGGAGAGTGAGGGATCTGGGAGAGTGTGGGATCGGGGAGAGTGTGGGATCGGGGAGAGTGAGGGATCGGGGAGAGTGAGGGATCGGGGAGAGTGTGGGATCGGGGAGAGTGAGGGATCGGGGAGAGTGTGGGATCGGGGAGAGTGTGGGATCGGGGAGAGTGAGGGATCTGGGCGAGTGAGGGATCGGGGAGAGTGAGGGATCGGGGAGAGTGTGGGATCGGGGAGAGTGAGGGATCGGGGAGAGTGAGGGATCGGGGAGAGTGAGGGATCGGGTAGAGTGTGTGATCGGGGAGAGTGAGGGATCGGGGAGAGTGAGGGATCGGGGAGAGTGAGAGATCGGGGAGAGTGAGGGATCGGGGAGAGTGAGGGATCGGGGAGAGTGAGGGATCGGGGAGAGTGAGGGATCGGGGAGAGTGTGGGATCGGGGAGAGTGAGGGATCGGGGAGAGTGAGGGATCGGGGAGAGTGTGGGATCGGGGAGAGAGAGGGATCGGGGAGAGTGAGGGATCGGGGAGAGTGTGGGATCGGGGAGAGTGAGGGATCTGGGAGAGTGTGGGATCTGGGAGAGTGAGGGATCGGGGAGAGTGAGGGATCGGGGAGAGTGAGGGATCGGGGAGAGTGTGAGATCGGGGAGCGTGAGGGATCGGGGAGAGTGAGGGATCGGGGAGAGTGAGGGATCGGGGAGAGTGAGGGATCGGGGAGAGTGTGGGATAGGGGAGAGTGAGGGATCTGCGCGAGTGAGGGATCGGGGAGAATGAGGGATCGGGGAGAGTGAGGGATAGGGGAGAGTGAGGGATCGGGGAGAGTGAGGGATCGGGGAGAGTGTGGGATCGGGGAGAGTGAGGGATCGGGGAGAGTGTGTGATCGGGGAGAGTGAGGGATCGGGGAGAGTGAGGGATCGGGGAGAGTGAGGCATCTGGGAGAGTGTGGGATCGGGGAGAGTGAGGGATCGGGGAGAGTGTGGGATCGGGGAGAGTGAGGGATCGGGGAGAGTGAGGGATCGGGGAGAGTGTGGGATCGGGGAGAGTGAGGGATCGGGGAGAGTGTGGGATCTGGGAGAGTGAGGGATCGGGGAGAGTGAGGGATCGGGGACAGTGAGGGATCGGGGAGAGTGAGGGATCTGGGAGAGTGAGGGATCTGGGCGAGTGAGGGATCGGGGAGAGTGAGGGTTCGGGAGAGTGTGGGATCGGGGAGAGTGAGGGTTCGGGGAGAGTGAGAGATCGGGGAGAGTGAGGGATCTGGGAGAGTGTGGGATCGGGGAGAGTGGGATCGGGGAGAGTGAGGGATCGGGGAGAGTGAGGGATCGGGGAGAGTGAGGGATCGGGGAGAGTCTGGGATCGGGGAGAGTGAGGGATCGGGGAGAGTGAGGGATCGGGGAGAGTGTGGGATCCGGGAGAGTGAGGGATCGGGGAGAGTGAGGGATCGGGGAGAGTGTGGGATCGGGGAGAGTGAGGGATCTGGGAGAGTGAGGGATCGGGGACAGTGTGGGATCTGGGAGAGTGAGGGATCGGGGAGAGTGTGGGATCGGGGAGAGTGAGGGATCTGGGAGAGTGTGGGATCGGGGAGAGTGTGGGATCGGGGAGAGTGAGGGATCGGGGAGAGTGAGGGATCGGGGAGAGTGTGAGATCGGGGAGAGTGAGGGATCGGGGAGAGTGAGGGATCGGGGAGAGTGCGGGATCGGGGAGAGTGAGGGATCGGGGAGAGTGTGGGATCGGGGAGAGTGTGGGATCGGGGAGAGTGTGGGATCGGGGAGAGTGTGAGATCGGGGAGAGTGAGGGATCGGGGAGAGTGAGGGATCGGGGAGAGTGAGGGATCGGGGAGAGTGTGGGATCGGGGAGAGTGTGGGATCGGGGAGAGTGAGGGAACGGGGAGAGTGAGGGATCTGGGAGAGTGAGGGATCGGTGAGAGTGTGGGATCGGGGAGAGTGTGAGATCGGGGAGAGTGAGGGATCGGGGAGAGTGTGTGATCGGGGAGAGTGTGGGATCGGGGAGAGTGAGGGATCTGGGAGAGTGAGGGATCGGGGAGAGTGAGGGATCGGGGAGAGTGAGGGATCTGGGAGAGTGAGGGATCGGGGAGCGTGAGGGATCGGTGAGAGTGTGGGATCGGGGAGAGTGAGGGATCTGGGAGAGTGAGGGATCTGGGAGAGTGAGGGATCGGGGAGAGTGTGGGATCGGGGAGAGTGAGGGATCGGGGAGAGTGTGGGATCGGGGAGAGAGAGGGATCGGGGAGAGTGTGGGATCGGGGAGAGTGTGGGATCTGGGAGAGTGAGGGATCGGGGAGAATGAGGGATCGGGGAGAGTGTGGGATCGGGGAGAGTGTGGGATCGGGGAGAGTGAGGGATCTGGGAGAGTGAGGGATCGGGGAGAGTGAGGGATCGGGGAGAGTGAGGGATCTGGGAGAGTGTGGGATCGGGGAGAGTGTGGGATCGGGGAGAGTGAGGGATCGGGGAGAGTGTGGGATCGGGGAGAGTGTGGGATCGGGGAGAGTGAGGGATCGGGGAGAGTGTGGGATCGGGGAGAGTGAGGGATCGGGGAGAGTGAGGGATCGGAGAGAGAGAGGGATCTGGGAGAGTGAGGGATCGGGGAGAGTGTGGGTTCCGGGAGAGTGTGGGTTCGTGGAGAGTGAGGGATCGGGGAGAGTGTGGGATCGGGGAGAGTGAGGGATCGGGGAGAGTGTGTGATCGGGGAGAGTGAGGGATCGGGGAGAGTGTGGGATCGGGGAGAGTGAGGGATCGGGGAGAGTGAGGGATCGGGGAGAGTGAGGGATCGGGGAGAGTCTGGGATCGGGGAGAGTGAGGGATCGGGGAGAGTGAGGGATCGGGGAGAGTGAGGGATCGGGGAGAGTGTGGGATCGGGGAGAGTGAGGGATCGGGGAGAGTGAGGGATCGGGGAGAGAGAGGGATCGGGTAGAGTGAGGGATCGGGGAGAGTGTGGGATCGGGGAGAGTGAGGGATCTGGGAGAGTGTGGGATCTGGGAGAGTGAGGGATCGGGGAGAGTGAGGGATCGGGGAGAGTGAGGGATCGGGGAGAGTGTGAGATCGGGGAGAGTGAGGGATCGGGGAGAGTGAGGGACCTGGGAGAGTGAGGGATCGGGGAGAGTGAGGGATCGGGGAGAGTGAGGGATCGGGGAGAGTGTGGGATAGGGGAGAGTGAGGGATCTGGGCGAGTGAGGGATCGGGGAGAGTGAGGGATCGGGGAGAGTGAGGGATCGGGGAGAGTGTGGGATCGGGGAGAGTGAGGGATCTGGGAGAGTGTGGGATCTGGGAGAGTGAGGGATCGGGGAGAGTGAGGGTTCAGGGAGAGTGAGGGATCGGGGAGAGTGAGGGATCGGGGAGAGTGAGGGATTTGGGAGAGTGTGGGATCGGGGAGAGTGAGGGATCGGGGAGAGTGTGGGATCGGGGAGAGTGAGGGATCGGGGAGAGTGAGGGATCGGGGAGAGTGTGGGATCGGGGAGAGTGTGGGATCGGGGAGAGTGTGGGATCTGGGAGAGTGAGGGATCGGGGAGAGTGAGGGATCGGGGAGAGTGAGGGATCTGGGCGAGTGAGGGATCGGGGAGAGTGAGGGATCGGGGAGAGTGTGGGATCGGGGAGAGTGAGGGTTCGGGGAGAGTGAGGGATCGGGGAGAGTGTGGGATCGGGGAGAGTGAGGGATCGGGGAGAGTGAGGGATCGGGGAGAGTGAGGGATCGGGGAGAGTGTGGGATCGGGGAAAGTGAGGGATCGGGGAGAGTGAGAGATCGGGGAGAGTCTGGGATCGGGGAGAGTGAGGGATCGGGGAGAGTGAGGGATCGGGGAGAGTGTGGGATCCGGGAGAGTGATGGATCGGGGAGAGTGAGGGATCGGGGAGAGTGAGGGATCGGGGAGAGTGTGGGATCCAGGAGAGTGATGGATCGGGGAGAGTGAGGGATCGGGGACAGTGTGGGATCTGGGAGAGTGTGGGATCGGGGAGAGTGAGGGATCTAGGAGAGTGTGGGATCTGGGAGAGTGAGGGATCGGGGAGAGTGAGGGATCGGGGAGAGTGTGGGATCGGGGAGAGTGTGGGATCGGGGAGAGTGAGGGATCTGGGAGAGTGAGGGATCGGGGAGAGTGAGGGATCTGGGAGAGTGTGGGATTGGGTAGAGTGTGGGATCGGGGAGAGTGAGGGATCGGGGAGAGTGAGGGATCGGGGAGAGTGTGGGATCGGGGAGAGTGTGAGATCGGGGAGAGTGTGGGATCGGGGAGAGTGAGGGATCGGGGAGAGTGTGGGATCGGGGAGAGTGTGGGATCGGGGAGAGTGTGAGATCGGGGAGAGTGAGGGATCGGGGAGAGTGAGGGATCGGGGAGAGTGTGGGATCGGGGAGAGTGAGGGATCGGGGAGAGTGAGGGATCGGGGAGAGTGAGGGATCGGGGAGAGTGTGGGATCGGGGAGAGTGTGGGATCGGGGAGAGTGAGGGATCGGGGAGAGTGTGTGATCGGGGAGAGTGAGGGATCGGGGAGAGTGAGGGATCAGGGAGAGTGAGGGATCGGGGAGAGTGTGGGATCGGGGAGAGTGTGGGATCGGGGAGAGTGAGGGATCTGGGCAAGTAAGGGATCGGGGAGAGTGAGGGATCGGGGAGAGTGTGGGATCGGGGAGAGTGAGGGATCGGGGAGAGTGTGGGATCGGGGAGAGTTAGGGATCTGGGAGAGTGTGGGATCTGGGAGAGTGAGGGATCGGGGAGAGTGAGGGTTCAGGGAGAGTGAGGGATCGGGGAGAGTGAGGGATCGGGGAGGGTGAGGGATCTGGGAGAGTGTGGGATCGGGGAGAGTGAGGGATCGGGGAGAGTGTGGGATCGGGGAGAGTGAGGGATCGGGGAGAGTGAGGGATCGGGGAGAGTCTGGGATCAGGGAGAGTGAGGGATCGGGGAGAGTGAGGGATCGGGGAGAGTGTGGGATCCGGGAGAGTGATGGATCGGGGAGAGTGAGGGATCGGGGAGAGTGTGGGATCCGGGAGAGTGATGGATCGGGGAGAGTGAGGGATCGGGGACAGTGTGGGATCTGGGACAGTGTGGGATCTGGGAGAGTGTGGGATCGGGGAGAGTGAGGGATCTGGGAGAGTGAGGGATCTGGGAGAGTGAGGGATCGGGGAGAGTGAGGGATCGGGGAGAGTGTGGGATCGGGGAGAGTGAGGGATCGGGGAGAGTGAGGGATCTGGGAGAGTGAGGGATCGGGGAGAGTGAGGGATCTGGGAGAGTGTGGGATCGGGGAGAGTGTGGGATCGGGGAGAGTGAGAGATCGGGGAGAGTGAGGGATCGGGGAGAGTGTGGGATCGGGGAGAGTGTGAGATCGGGGAGAGTGTGTGATCGGGGAGAGTGAGGGATCGGGGAGAGTGTGGGATCGGGGAGAGTGAGGGATCGGGGAGAGTGAGGGATCGGGGAGAGTGAGGGATCGGGGAGAGTCTGGGATCGGGGAGAGTGAGGGATCGGGGAGAGTGAGGGATCGGGGAGAGTGTGGGATCGGGGAGAGTGAGGGATCGGGGAGAGTGAGGGATCGGGGAGAGTGTCGGATCGGGGAGAGTGAGGGATCGGGGAGAGTGAGGGATCGGGGAGAGAGAGGGATCGGGGAGAGTGAGGGATCGGGGAGAGTGTGGGATCGGGGAGAGTGTGGGATCGGGGAGAGTGAGGGATCTGGGAGAGTGTGGGATCTGGGAGAGTGAGGGATCGGGGAGAGTGAGGGATCGGGGAGAGTGAGGGATCGGGGAGAGTGAGAGATCGGGGAGAGTGAGGGATCGGGGAGAGTGAGGGATCTGGGAGAGTGAGGGATCGGGGAGAGTGAGGGATCGGGGAGAGTGTGGGATAGGGGAGAGTGAGGGATCTGGGCGAGTGAGGGATCGGGGAGAGTGAGGGATCGGGGAGAGTGAGGGATCGGGGAGAGTGTGGGATCGGGGAGAGTGAGGGATCTGGGAGAGTGTGGGATCTGGGAGAGTGAGGGATCAGGGAGAGTGAGGGTTCAGGGAGAGTGAGGGATCGGGGAGAGTGTGGGATCGGGGAGAGTGAGGGTTCGGGGAGAGTGAGGGATCGGGGAGAGTGAGGGATCGGGGAGAGTGTGGGATCGGGGAGAGTGAGGGATCGGGGAGAGTGAGGGATCGGGGAGAGTGTGGGATCGGGG
>NW_027310706.1:0-2500 GCF_047496795.1 Chiloscyllium punctatum
GGGACTGAGAGACACCAGTCAGTGTACAGATATCTCTCTGAGAGAGAGAGAGGGGACTGAGAGACACCAGTCAGTGTACAGATATCTCCCTGAGAGAGAGGGGGACTGAGAGACACCAGTCAGTGTACAGATATCTCCCTGAGAGAGAGAGGGACTGAGAGACACCAGTCAGTGTACAGATATCTCCCTAAGAGAGAGAGAGGACTGAGAGACACCAGTCAGTGTACAGATATCTCCTGAGAGAGAGAGAGGGGACTGAGAGACACCAGTCAGTGTACAGATATCTCCCTGAGAGAGAGAGGGGACTGAGAGACACCACTCAGTGTACAGATATCTCCCTGAGAGAGGGGACTGAGAGACACCAGTCAGTGTACAGATATCTCCCTGAGAGAGAGAGGGGGGGACTGAGAGACACCAGTCAGTGTACAGATATCTCCCTGAGAGAGAGAGGGGACTGAGAGACACCAGTCAGTGTACAGATATCTCCCTGAGAGAGGAGAGAGGGACTCTGAGAGACACCAGTCAGTGTACAGATATCTCCTGAGAGAGAGAGAGGGGGGACTGAGAGACACCAGTCAGTGTACAGATATCTCCCTGAGAGAGAGAGGGGGACTGAGAGATACCAGTCAGTGTACAGATATCTCCCTGAGAGAGAGAGAGGACTGAGAGACACCAGTCAGTGTACAGATATCTCCCTGAGAGAGAGAGAGGACTGAGAGATACCAGTCAGTGTACAGATATCTCCCTGAGAGAGAGAGGGGACTGAGAGATACCAGTCAGTGTACAGATATCTCCCTGAGAGAGAGAGGGGACTGAGAGACACCAGTCAGTGTACAGATATCTCCCTGAGAGAGAGAGGGGACTGAGAGATACCAGTCAGTGTACAGATATCTCCCTGAGAGAGAGAGGGGACTGAGAGATACCAGTCAGTGTACAGATATCTCCCTGAGAGAGAGAGGGGACTGAGAGACCCCAGTCAGTGTACAGATATCTCCCTGAGAGAGTGAGAGAAGGGGACTGAGAGACACCAGTCAGTGTACAGATATCTCCCTGAGAGAGAGAGGGACTGAGAGACACCAGTCAGTGTACAGATATCTCCCTGAGAGAGAGGGGGGACTGAGAGACCCAGTCAGTGTACAGATATCTCCCTGAGAGAGTGAGAGAAGGGACTGAGAGACCCCAGTCAGTGTAAAGATATCTCCTGAGAGAGAGGGGGGACTGAGTGACACCAGTCAGTGTACAGATATCTCCCTGAGAGAGAGAGAGAGGGGACTGAGAGACCCCAGTCAGTGTACAGATATCTCCCTGAGAGAGAGAGGGGACTGAGAGACACCAGTCAGTGTACAGATATCTCCCTGAGAGAGAGAGGGGACTGAGAGACACCAGTCAGTGTACAGATACCTCCCTGAGGGAGAGGGGACTGAGAGACACCAGTCAGTGTACAGATATCTCCCTGAGAGAGAGAGGGACTGAGAGACACCAGTCAGTGTACAGATATCTCCCTGAGAGAGAGGGGGTACTGAGAGACACCAGTCAGTGTACAGATATCTCCCTGAGAGAGAGAGGGGGGGACTGAGAGACACCAGTCAGTGTACAGATATCTCCCTGAGAGAGAGAGGGGGGACTGAGAGACACCAGTCAGTGTACAGATATCTCCCTGAGAGAGAGAGAGGGGACTGAGAGAGACCAGTCAGTGTACAGATATCTCCCTGAGAGAGAGAGGGGGGACTGAGAGACACCAGTCAGTGTACAGATATCTCCCTGAGAGAGGGGGGGGACTGAGAGACACCAGTCCGTATACAGATATCTCCCTGAGAGAGAGGGGGGACTGAGAGACACCAGTCAGTGTACAGATATCTCCCTGAGAGAGAGGGGGGACTGAGAGACACCAGTCAGTGTACAGATATCTCCCTGAGAGAGAGAGAGAGGGGACTGAGAGACCCCAGTCAGTGTACAGATATCTCCCTGAGAGAGAGAGGGGGGGGACTGAGAGACACCAGTCAGTGTACAGATATCTCCCTGAGAGAGGGGACTGAGAGACCCCAGTCAGTGTACAGATATCTCCCTGAGAGAGAGAGGGGGGACTGAGAGACACCAGTCAGTGTACAGATATCTCCCTGAGAGAGAGAGGGGACTGAGAGACACCAGTCAGTGTACAGATATCTCCCTGAGAGAGAGAGAGGACTGAGAGACACCAGTCAGTGTACAGATATCTCCCTGAGAGAGAGGGGACTGAGAGACACCAGTCAGTGTACAGATATCTCCCTGAGAGAGAGGGGGGACTGAGAGACACCAGTCAGTGTACAGATATCTCCCTGAGAGAGAGGGGACTGAGAGACACCAGTCAGTGTACAGATATCTCCCTGAGAGAGAGGGGACTGAGAGACACCAGTCAGTGTACAGATATCTCCCTGAGAGAGAGAGAGGGGACTGAGAGACACCAGTCAGTGTACAGATATCTCCCTGAGAGAGAGGGGGGACTGAGAGACACCAGTCAGTT
>NW_027310706.1:10000-25000 GCF_047496795.1 Chiloscyllium punctatum
GAGCGAGGGTGGGTAGGCCCCCCTGGGTGTGAGGGTGGGTAGGCCCCCCTGGGTGTGAGGGTGGGTAGGCCGCCCTGAGAGTGAGGGTGGGTAGGCCCCCCTGGGTTTGAGGGTGGATAGGCCCCCCTGAGAGTGAGGGTGGGTAGGCTGCCCTGAGAGTGAGGGTGGGTAGGCCCCCCTGAGACCGAGGGTGGGTAGGCCCCCCTGAGAGTGAGGGTGGGTAGGCCCCCCTGAGACCGAGGGTGGGTAGGCCCCCCTGAGAGTGAGGGTGGGTAGGCCGCTCTGGGTGTGAGGGTGGGTAGGCCGCTCTGAGAGTGAGGGTGGGTAGGCCCCCCTGAGAGTGAGGGTGGGTAGGCCCCCCTGAGAGTGAGGGTGGGTCGGCCGCCCTGAGAGTGAGGGTGGGTAGGCCCCCCTGAGTGTGAGGATGGGTAGGCCCCCCTGGGTGTGAGGGTGGGTAGGCCCCCCTGGGTGTGAGGGTGGGTAGGCCGCCCTGAGAGTGAGGGTGGGTAGGCCCCCCTGGGTGTGAGGGTGGGTAGGCCCCCCTGGGTGTGAGGGTGGGTAGGCCCCCCTGGGTGTGAGGGTGGGTAGGCCGCCCTGAGAGTGAGGGTGGGTAGGCCCCCCTGAGACCGAGGGTGGGTAGGCCCCCCTGAGAGTGAGGGTGGGTAGGCCGCTCTGGGTGTGAGGGTGGGTAGGCCGCTCTGAGAGTGAGGGTGGGTAGGCCCCCCTGAGAGTGAGGGTGGGTAGGCCCCCCTGAGAGTGAGGGTGGGTCGGCCGCCCTGAGAGTGAGGGTGGGTAGGCCCCCCTGAGTGTGAGGATGGGTAGGCCCCCCTGGGTGTGAGGGTGGGTAGGCCCCCCTGGGTGTGAGGGTGGGTAGGCCGCCCTGAGAGTGAGGGTGGGTAGGCCCCCCTGGGTGTGAGGGTGGGTAGGCCCCCCTGGGTGTGAGGGTGGGTAGGCCCCCCTGGGTGTGAGGGTGGGTAGGCCGCCCTGAGAGTGAGGGTGGGTAGGCCGCCCTGAGAGTGAGGGTGGGTAGGCCGTCCTGAGAGTGAGGGTGGGTAGGCCGCCCTGAGAGCGAGGGTGGGTAGGCCGCCCTGAGAGCGAGGGTGGGTAGGCCGCCCTGAGAGTGAGGGTGGGTAGGCCCCCCTGGGTGGGAGGGTGGGTAGGCCGCCCTGAGAGTGAGGGTGGGTAGGCCCCCCTGGGTGTGAGGGTGGGTAGGCCGTCCTGGGTGTGAGGGTGGGTAGGCCGCCCTGAGAGTGAGGGTGGGTAGGCCCCCCTGAGTGTGAGGGTGGGTAGGCCGTCCTGAGAGTGAGGGTGGGTAGGCCGCCCTGGGTGTGAGGGTGGGTAGGCCCCCCTGAGTGTGAGGGTGGGTAGGCCGTCCTGAGAGTGAGGGTGGGTAGGCCGCCCTGGGTGTGAGGGTGGGTAGGCCGCCCAGAGAGTGAGGGTGGGTAGGCCCCCCTGAGACCGAGGGTGGGTAGGCCCCCCTGAGAGTGAGGGTGGGTAGGCCCCCCTGAGAGCGAGGGTGGGTAGGCCGCTCTGAGAGTGAGGGTGGGTAGGCTCCCCTGAGACCGAGCGTGGGTAGGCCCCCCTGGGTGTGAGGGTGGGTAGGCCCCCCTGGGTGTGAGGGTGGGTAGGCCCCCCTGGGTGTGAGGGTGGGTAGGCCCCCCTGAGACCGAGGGTGGGTAGGCCGCCCTGAGAGTGAGGGTGGGTAGGCCCCCCTGAGAGTGAGGGTGGGTAGGCCCCCCTGAGAGCGAGGGTGGGTAGGCCGCCCTGAGAGTGAGGGTGGGTAGGCCCCCTTGAGAGTGAGGGTGGGTAGGCCCCCCTGAGAGTGAGGGTGGCTAGGCCGTCCTGAGAGTGAGGGTGGGTAGGCCCCCCTGGGTGTGAGGGTGGGTAGGCCCCCCTGAGTGTGAGGGTGGGTAGGCCCCCCTGGGTGTGAGGGTGGGTAGGCCCCCCTGGGTGTGAGGGTGGGTAGGCCCCCCTGAGGCCGAGGGTGGGTGAACTGGTTGACTGGTGGAGTTTGGATTCTGGTTTTACTGCCCCTTTCTCCTGTAAACCCCTGTTCGTTGGTAACTGTTTGATTATAATTCGTCCTGTTTCATAAAATCACAAAACACAATGAAACAGGAGGGTCAGGGATTCGGAGGGAGTTGGTCAGTGGCAAGGGTCGGAGCTACAGGGAGAGGCTGGGGCTGTTTTCCCCGGAGCGTCGGAGGCTGAGGGGGTGACCTTGTAGAGGGTTATAAAATCATGGGGGGGGACATGGAGAGGGTAAATAGACAAGGTCTTTCCCCCCTGGGGTGGGGGGAGACTGAGGGGGTGACCTTATAGAGGTTTATAACATCATGGGGGGGGGACATGGAGAGGGTAAATAGACAAGGTCTTTTCCCCCTGGGGTGGGGGGAGTCCAGAACTAGAGGGGCATAGGTTTAGGGTGAGAGGGGAAAGATATAAAAGAGACCTAAGGGGCAACTTTTACCCCCAGAGGGTGGTACGTGTGTGGCATGAGCTGCCAGAGGATGGGGCTGGGACAATGACAACATTGAAGAGGCATTTGGATGGGGATATGAATAGGAAGGGTTTGGGGGGGATAGGGGCAGGTGGGACGAGATTGGGTTGGGCTATCTGGGTCAGCACGGACGGGGTTGGGCCGAAGGGTCAGTTTCCGAGCGGTACATCTCCATGTCAGAAATGAAGGGTGACCTGGTGACAGGAGACTGCGACCTCGGAGCTGTTTCGACTTCCTTTCACCCACACTCTGTGCCTCTCTTGGTGAAGCCCAGCCTTCCTCCTCACAGTTTTGATCGGCCTGGCCACCTTCGGAGAATTCTGGTCACATCCCTCTGCTCCTGTGTTCCCTCTGGGTTCAATTTCCGCAAATTTGGGATAAGCAAGGGTCCCCAGTGCCGGTCCACAGGGAGTACGCTGCTCCCATCTTGGCTCTGGTCTCGAGAATTATTGCCCGTCTGAACCTACCCTGTGTTTCCTAACTTTCCGACAACTTCCCATCCGCGGTGCCAACGGCCCATTGATCCCATACATTTTCAATTTGCTAAGCCGTCTGCCGTTGGTGGCAGCCATTTTGGAACGTTGCGGAAGTGTCTCGGCCCGGTCTCTCGGCCTGGTGTGGACGTGTCTCTCCCTGGTCTCTCGGCCTGGTGTGGACGTGTCTCTCCCAGGTCTCTCTCGGCCTGGTGTGGACGTGTCTCTCCCTGGTCTCTCTCGGCCTGGTGTGGACGTGTCTCTCCCCGGTCTCTCTCGGCCTGGTGAGGACGTGTCTCTCCCTGGTCTCTCTCGGCCTGGTGTGGACGTGTCTCTGCCCGGTCTCTCTCGGCCTGGTGTGGATGTGTCTCTCCCCAGTCTCTCTCGGCCTGGTGTGGACGTGTCTCTCCCTGGTCTCTCTCGGCCTGGTGTGGACGTGTCTCTCCCAGGTCTCTCTCGGCCTGGTGTGGACGTGTCTCTCCCTGGTCTCTCTCGGCCTGGTGTGGACGTGTCTCTCCCTGGTCTCTCTCGGCCTGGTGTGGACGTGTCTCTCCCTGGTCTCTCTCGGCCTGGTGTGGACATGTCTCTCCCTGGTCTCTCGGCCTGGTGTGGACGTGTCTCTCCCTGGTCTCTCTCGGCCTGGTGTGGACGTGTCTCTCCCTGGTCTCTCTCGGCCTGGTGTGGACGTGTCTCTCCCCGGTCTCTCTCGGCCTGGTGTGGACGTGTATCTCTATGGTCTCTCGGCCTGGTGTGGACGTGTCTCTCCCTGGTCTCTCTCGGCCTGGTGTGGACGTGTCTCTCCCCGGTCTCTCTCGGCCTGGTGTGGACGTGTATCTCTATGGTCTCTCGGCCTAGTGTGGACGTGTCTCTCCCTGGTCTCTCGGCCTGGTGTGGACGTGTCTCTCCCTGGTCTCTCTCGGCCTGGTGCGGACGTGTCTCTCCCTGGTCTCTCTCGGCCTGGTGTGGACGTGTCTCTCCCTGGTCTCTCTCGGCCTGGTGTGGACGTGTCTCTCTCTGGTCTCTCGGCCTGGTGCGGACGTGTCTCTCACCGGTCTCTCGGCCTGGTGTGGACGTGTCTCTCCCTGGTCTCTCTCGGCCTGGTGTGGACGTGTCTCTCCCTGGTCTCTCTCGGCCTGGTGTGGACGTGTCTCTCCCTGGTCTCTCTCGGCCTGGTGTGGACGTGTCTCTCCCTGGTCTCTCGGCCTGGTGTGGACATGTCTCTCTATGGTCTCTCGGCCTGGCGTGGACGTGTCTCTCCCTGGTCTCTCGGCCTGGTGTGGACGTGTCTCTCTCTGGTCTCTCGGCCTGGTGTGGACGTGTCTCTCCCTGGTCTCTCGGCCTGGTGTGGACATGTCTCTCCCTGGTCTCTCGGCCTGGTGTGGACGTGTCTCTCTCTGGTCTCTCGGCCTGGTGTGGACGTGTCTCTCCCCGGTCTCTCGGCCTGGTGTGGACGTGTCTCTCCCTGGTCTCTCTCGGCCTGGTGTGGAAGTGTCTCTCCCTGGTCTCTCTCGGCCTGGTGTGGACGTGTCTCTCCCTGGTCTCTCTCGGCCTGGTGTGGACGTGTCTCTCCCTGGTCTCTCTCGGCCTGGTGTGGACGTGTCTCTCCCTGGTCTCTCGGCCTGGTGTGGACGTGTCTCTCCTCTCTCGGCCTGGTGTGGACGTGTCTCTCCCTGGTCTCTCGGCCTGGTGTGGACGTGTCTCTCCCCTCTCGGCCTGGTGTGGACGTGTCTCTCCCCTCTCGGCCTGGTGTGGACGTGTCTCTCCCCTCTCGGCCTGGTGTGGACGTGTCTCTCCTCTCTCGGCCTGGTGTGGACGTGTCTCTCCTCTCTCGGCCTGGTGTGGACGTGTCTCTCCCAGGTCTCTCTCGGCCTGGTGTGGACGTGTCTCTCCCTGGTCTCTCGGCCTGGTGTGGACGTGTCTCTCCTCTCTCGGCCTGGTGTGGACGTGTCTCTCCCCTCTCGGCCTGGTGTGGACGTGTCTCTCCTCTCTCGGCCCGGTGTGGACGTGTCTCTCCTCTCTCGGCCTGGTGTGGACGTGTCTCTCCCTGGTCTCTCTCGGCCTGGTGTGGACGTGTCTCTCCCCTCTCGGCCTGGTGTGGACGTGTCTCTCCTCTCTCGGCCTGGTGTGGACGTGTCTCTCGCTGGTCTCTCTCGGCCTGGTGTGGACGTGTCTCTCCCTGGTCTCTATCGGCCTGGTGTGGACGTGTCTCTCCCTGGTCTCTCTCGGCCTGGTGTGGACGTGTCTCTCCCTGGTCTCTCTCGGCCTGGTGTGGACGTGTCTCTCCCTGGTCTCTCTCGGCCTGGTGTGGACGTGTCTCTCCCTGGTCTCTCTCGGCCTGGTGTGGACGTGTCTCTCCCCTCTCGGCCTGGTGTGGACGTGTCTCTCCCTGGTCTCTCTCGGCCTGGTGTGGACGTGTCTCTCCCCGGTCTCTCTCGGCCTGGTGTGGACGTGTCTCTCCCTGGTCTCTCTCGGCCTGGTGTGGACGTGTCTCTCCCTGGTCTCTCTCGGCCTGGTGTGGACGTGTCTCTCCCTGGTCTCTCTCGGCCTGGTGTGGACGTGTCTCTCCCTGGTCTCTCTCGGCCTGGTGTGGACGTGTCTCTCCCTGGTCTCTCTCGGCCTGGTGTGGACGTGTCTCTCCCTGGTCTCTATCGGCCTGGTGTGGACGTGTCTCTCCCTGGTCTCTCTCGGCCTGGTGTGGACGTGTCTCTCCCTGGTCTCTCTCGGCCTGGTGTGGACGTGTCTCTCCCTGGTCTCTCTCGGCCTGGTGTGGACGTGTCTCTCCCTGGTCTCTCTCGGCCTGGTGTGGACGTGTCTCTCCCTGGTCTCTCTCGGCCTGGTGTGGACGTGTCTCTCCCTGGTCTCTCTCGGCCTGGTGTGGACGTGTCTCTCCTCTCTCGGCCTGGTGTGGACGTGTCTCTCCCCGGTCTCTCGGCCTGGTGTGGACGTGTCTCTCCCTGGTCTCTCTCGGCCTGGTGTGGACGTGTCTCTCCCAGGTCTCTCGGCCTGGTGTGGACGTGTCTCTCCTCTCTCGGCCTGGTGTGGACGTGTCTCTCCCTGGTCTCTCTCGGCCTGGTGTGGACGTGTCTCTCCCCTCTCGGCCTGGTGTGGACGTGTCTCTCCCTGGTCTCTCTCGGCCTGGTGTGGACGTGTCTCTCCCTGGTCTCTCTCGGCCTGGTGTGGACGTGTCTCTCCCTGGTCTCTCTCGGCCTGGTGTGGACGTGTCTCTCCCCTCTCGGCCTGGTGTGGACGTGTCTCTCCCTGGTCTCTCTCGGCCTGGTGTGGACGTGTCTCTCCTCTCTCGGCCTGGTGTGGACGTGTCTCTCCCTGGTCTCTCTCGGCCTGGTGTGGACGTGTCTCTCCTCTCTCGGCCTGGTGTGGACGTGTCCCTCCCCGGTCTCTCGGCCTGGTGTGGACGTGTCTCTCCCTGGTCTCTCTCGGCCTGGTGTGGACGTGTCTCTCCCTGGTCTCTCTCGGCCTGGTGTGGACGTGTCTCTCCCTGGTCTCTCTCGGCCTGGTGTGGACGTGTCTCTCCCCTCTCGGCCTGGTGTGGACGTGTCTCTCCCCTCTCGGCCTGGTGTGGACGTGTCTCTCCCTGGTCTCTCTCGGCCTGGTGTGGACGTGTCTCTCCTCTCTCGGCCTGGTGTGGACGTGTCTCTCCCTGGTCTCTCTCGGCCTGGTGTGGACGTGTCTCTCCTCTCTCGGCCTGGTGTGGACGTGTCTCTCCCTGGTCTCTCTCGGCCTGGTGTGGACGTGTCTCTCCCTGGTCTCTCTCGGCCTGGTGTGGACGTGTCTCTCCCCTCTCGGCCTGGTGTGGACGTGTCTCTCCCTGGTCTCTCTCGGCCTGGTGTGGACCTGTCTCTCCCCTCTCGGCCTGGTGTGGACGTGTCTCTCAGGAGCAGAAGCTTCCACTGCCAGCGTCTTGGCCCAGGTCCAGTGGTTAATGAGGCAGGTCTGAGTTCAGCTTCCTCTGCGTCCTGTCAGCCACCCCCTCCTGCTCCCACAAACGCACACAGCCCATCCCCCGCCCCCACCATCTCTCTCTCTGCGTGAGTCAGCTTGGGCTGTGTTATGACAAGCTCTGAGACAACAGAAACTTCCTCTGTGCTCCAACTCAATGAGGAAGAGGTGCAGGGGAAGGAGCCCTGGCGACTCGGGACCCAGCCTCTCTCCTGCTGTGACACAGAACATCCTCGCTGTCTGTCTCTCTCTCTCTCTCTCTCTGCCGACCTCTCTGACCACCCCACCCCGGCTCTCCCTCGGTCACTGGGGGCACCAATGGGCACTCTGACTCTCACCCCGGTCGGCCTGACAGTTTTCGCCAGTGAGTATCCCCCAGTCGGGGTCAAATTATTGCAGACTCACTGACTGCGGATTTGAGAGGGGCTGGAGGGAGTTACAGGGAGAGGGAGGGGCTGGAGGGGGTTACAGAGATAGGGAGGGGGGTGTAGGGGGGTTACAGAGATAGGGAGGGGATGTAGGGGGGTTACAGAGATAGGGAGGGGGTGTAGGGGGATACAGAGATAGGGAGGGGGGTGTAGGGGGGTTACAGAGATAGGGAGGGGGTGTAGGGGGGTTACAGAGATAGGGAGGGGGTGTAGGGGGGTTACAGGGATAGGGAGGGGGTGTAGGGGGTTACAGAGATTGGGAGGGGGTGTAGGGGGTTACAGAGATAGGGAGGGGGTGTAGGGGATTAGAGATAGGGAGGGGGTGTAGGGGGTTACAGAGATAGGGAGGGGGTGTAGGGGGTTACAGGGATAGGGAGGGGGTGTAGGGGGGTTACAGAGATAGGGAGGTGGGTGTAGGGGGGTTACAGGGATAGGGAGGGGGTGTAGGGGGGTTACAGAGATAGGGAGGGGGTGTAGGGGGGTTACAGAGATAGGGAGGGGGTGTAGGGGGGTTACAGGGATAGGGAGGGGGTGTAGGGGGGTTACAGGGATAGGGAGGGGGTGTAGGGGGGTTACAGAGATAGGGAGGGGGTGTAGGGGGTTACAGGGATAGGGAGGGGCTGGAGGGGGTTACAGAGATAGGGAGGGGGGTGTAGGGGGTTACAGGGATAGGGAGGGGTGTAGGGGGTTACAGGGATAGGGAGGGGGTGTAGGGGGTTACAGGGATAGGGAGGGGGTGTAGGGGGGTTACAGGGATAGGGAGGGGGTGTAGGGGGTTACAGAGATAGGGAGAGGGTGAAGGGGGTTACAGAGATAGGGAGGGGCTGGAGGGGGTTACAGAGATAGGGAGGGGGGTGTAGGGGGTTACAGGGATAGGGAGAGGGGTGGAGGGGGTTACAGAGATAGGGAGGGGGGTGTAGGGGGTTACAGAGATAGGGAGGGGGTGTAGGGGGGTTACAGGGATAGGGAGGGGGTGTAGGGGGGTTACAGGGATAGGGAGAGGGGTGGAGGGGGTTACAGGGATAGGGAGGGGGTGTAGGGGGGTTACAGGGATAGGGAGGGGGTGTAGGGGGTTTACAGAGATAGGGAGGGGGGTGTAGGGGGGTTTCCGAGATAGGGAGGGGGTGTAGGGGGTTACAGGGATAGGGAGGGGGTGTAGGGGGGTTTCCGAGATAGGGAGGGGGTGTAGGGGGTTACAGAGATAGGGAGGGGCTGGAGGGGGGTTACAGAGATAGGGAGGGGGTGTAGGGGGGTTACAGAGATAGGGAGGGGGTGTAGGGGGTTACAGAGATAGGGAGGGGGGTGTAGAGGGTTACAGAGATAGGGAGGGGGTGTAGGGGGGTTACAGAGATAGGGAGGGGGTGTAGGGAGTTACAGAGATAGGGAGGGGGTGTAGGGGGGTTACAGAGATAGGGAGGGGGTGTAGGGGGGTACAGAGATAGGGAGGGGGTGTAGGGGGTTACAGAGATAGGGAGGGGGTGTAGGGGGTTACAGAGATAGGGAGGGGGTGTAGGGGCAGGAGGACGTTAGAGAAAAAGGGTGGAGTGCACCCGCTAAAAGAGACTAAAGAGATAATAGGGGAGTATACGTGGTTGAAGGAGGTTAATGTCCTGAGGGCGTGCTGCACTGTCGGATGGTCAGCGCTGAGGGAGCCCCGCACTGTGGGAGGGTCAGGGCTGAGGGAGCCCCACACTGTGGGAGGGTCAGTGCTGAGGGAGCCCCGCACTGTGGGAGGGTCAGTGCCGAGGCAGCTCCGCACTGAGCGAGGGTCAGCGCTGAGGGAACCCCGCACTGTGGGAGGGTCAGCGCCGAGGGAGCCCCGCACTGTGGGAGGGTCAGCGCCGAGGGAGCCCCGCACTGTGGGAGGGTCAGCGCTGAGGGAGCCCCGCACTGTGGGAGGGTCAGCGCCGAGGGAGCCCCGCACTGTGGAAGGGTCAGTGCTGAGGGAGCCCCGCACTGAGGGAGGGTCAGCGCCGAGGGAGCCCCGCACTGTGGAAGGGTCAGTGCCACAGCCAGGATGAAACTGGCCGTAGAAGTGTCTGTTTTGCATAACCTCTTGGTGGCCTACAAACCCACACTGCTCACAGAGAGCGAGGGAAGTTGTGTGAAATACACTGTCGTGCAATTGATAGCAAATTCTAACCACAGCTAGTAGCTGGAGGGGGAAGTGTTGGCCACAAGAGGGAAGGCGCAGCGATGAGGGGTGCCAGCCTTCTGCAAAGTGGTGTCCTGAGGGGTTTGGAGTGCTCGGCACAGTTTGGGTCACCACAAACGGAAGCAAAAACAGAAGTTGCTCGAAAAACTCAGCAGGTCCGGCCACATCTGCGAGGAGAACTCAAGAGTTCACGTTTCGGGTCCAGTGAACCCTTCCCTTCCCCAGACAGGATGGTGGCAAGGGAAAGGTCGGGTGGGTGGGGGTGGGTGGGGGGTTTCTGCAGAAGGTACGGTGTGGGGGGAGGAGGTAACGAATAAGTGATAGGTGGGGAATGAGCCAGGAGAGACAGAGAGAGAGAGAGAGAGAGAGAGAGAGGTATAGAATCCCGCACTGTGGGAGGGTCAGTGCTGAGGGAGCCCCGCACTGTGGGAGGGTCAGTGCTGAGGGAGCCCCGCACTGTGGGAGGGTCAGTGCTGAGGGAGCCCCGCACTGTGGGAGGGTCAGTGCTGAGGGAGCCCCGCACTGTGGGAGGGTCAGTGCTGAGGGAGCCCCGCACTGTGGGAGGGTCAGTGCTGAGGGAGCCCCGCACTGTGGGAGGGTCAGTGCCGAGGGAGCCCCGCACTGTGGGAGGGTCAGTGCTGAGGGAGCCCCGCACTGTGGGAGGGTCAGTGCTGAGGGAGCCCGGCACTGTGGGAGGGTCAGTGCTGAGGGAGCCCCGAACTGTGGGAGGGTCAGTGCTGAGGGAGCCCCACACTGTGGGAGGGTCAGTGCTGAGGGAGCCCCACACTGTGGGAGGGTCAGTGCTGAGGGAGCCCCGCACTGTGGGAGGGTCAGTGCTGAGGGAGCCCCGCACTGTGGGAGGGTCAGGGCTGAGGGAGCCCCGCACTGTGGGAGGGTCAGTGCTGAGGGAGCCCCGCACTGTCATATTTGTCTCCGAGGGAGCTCCCAGGTGGGGAGGGGGATGGACGTGTAAGTGTAAAGAGGAGGCAGACCGACCCTGTTCGCTGGAAATTCCGAAACTCGCGAGGGTCCTCAGAGGGTCCCGCGATTGCTCTCTGACAAGGGGTCTGGACCAGGGGGGAGAAAGGATGGAGTCGAGAGATGGGGCGGGAGCAGGCTGCCCCAATGGGCCTACCCCATCTGAGGGAGGGGTCTTCCGCTCACCGAGGGAGAGTTGACTCCTGGGATGGCCGGGTGGAGGGGGGGGGGGGGGGGGGGGGGCCGAGCTACGAAGCGAGATCTGATCGGGTTCGGGGGCGTAGAACGAGGAGTTTGGACACAGAGCTCAGGGTGTAAGTGGGGGACAGGGGATGGCGTTGGATGGTCAAGGTGCCGAGCGGGCTGGGATGGGCCGAATGGCCGAAGGCGGCTCTGATTCCTGCTGCGTCCGTGTGACCTCACAGTGGCCTGGGAATCGGTCTGGGCCGATCGTCGGAAGCAGGCCGTTGTGTCACGGCACACTGGGCACCGACCTGTGACGCCAACCTGAAGCCCATCTCGCCCACACTATTCCATTCGCGTCCATATGCCCACCCAGTGACCACTTCAATGCCCTTAAAGTTGGCGGGTCTACGACTGTGGCAGTGGGGAAATTGTCCCGTAGTGCCCAAGGATGTACAGGTTAGGGTGGATTGGCCATGGGGAAATTGTCCCGTAGTGCTCAGGGATGTGCAGGTTAGGGTGGATTGGCTGTGGGAACTTGTCACAGAGTGTTAGGTGCATTAGTCAGGGGTAAATGTAGCCTAGTAGGTTAGGGGAATGGGTCTGGGTGGGATATTCTTCAGTGGTGTGGACATATTGGGGCCAAATGACCAGTTTGCACACTGCAGGGAATTGAATCTCTATCTATCACCCCCTCAATTCAATGTCCCCTCGTGCTCGCTGTCCCAATTCTTGGAAAAAGGCTCTCCCTGTCCACCCTATGTAACCCTCTGATTATCTTATATGTCTCAATTAAATCACCTCTCAACTCTCTTCTCTCCGATGAAAGCAGCCTCAAATCCCTCGGCCTTTCCTGGTCAGACAACCCCTCCAGGCAAGATCCCCGTAAATCTCCTCTGAACATTCAGAAATAAAATGAGTTCGGACTTGCTGCTGCCACCAAGTGTGGGGGATGGAGGGAGAGAGCGTTGAATGCGGGAGTCAACGTGTCGATCAGGCGTGTGGGGAGGGGTGTGATGGTGCTCTGCTCTGTCCTGGATGGGGTCAGGCTTATTCAGGATGTTGATCGTGGCGGGGGGAGGGGGATTCAGCGATGGTAACACCATTGAACGTCAATGGGGCGATGGTTAGATTCTCTCTCAATGGGAACCCCCAGGATGTTGATAGTGGGGGGAGGGGAGGGGGGGGATTCAGTGATGGTAACACCATTGAACGTCAAGGGGGCGATGGTTAGATTCTCTCTCAATGGGAACCCCCAGGATGTTGATAGTGGGGGGGGGGGGGGGAGGGGGATTCAGTGATGGTTACACCATTGAACGTCAAGGGGGCAATGGTTAGATTCTCTCTCAATGGGAACCCCCAGGATGTTGATAGTCGGGGGGGAGGGGGATTCAGTGACGGTAACACCATTGAACATCAAGGGGCGATGGTTAGATTCTCTCTCAATGGGAACCCCCAGGATGTTGATAGTGGGGGGTGGAGGGGGATTCAGTGACGGTAACACCATTGAACGTCAAGGGGGCGATGGTTAGATTCTCTCTCAATGGGAACCCCCAGGATGTTGATAGTGGGGGGGAGGGGGGATTCAGTGATGGTAACACCATTGAACGTCAAGGGGGCGATGGTTAGATTCTCTCGCAATGTCAACCCCCAGGATGTTGATAGTGGGGGGGATGGGGGATTCAGTGATGGTAACCCCATTGAACGTCAAGGGGGCAATGGTTAGATTCTCTCTCAATGGGAACCCCCAGGATGTTGATAGTGGGGGGGAGGGGGATACAGTGATGGTAGCACCATTGAACGTCAAGGGGGCGATGGTTAGATTCTCTCTCAATGGGAACCCCCAGGATGTTGATAGTGGGGGGGAGGGGGATACAGTGATGGTAGCACCATTGAGGGGGGTGATGGTTAGATACATCATCTCACATCTGTCTGGATCAGCTGTGCCCGAGTCTCCAGCTGGGTCTGTGTCCTGTGTAACTTGGGAAAAGCGTGGACTTTTTGACTGGAAGGAGAGGAATAGAAGTCGGGGGGTTGGGGGGAATGGGGGGGAAGAGAGCGCGAGAGAGAGAGGAGTGAGAGAGAGAGAGATTGCAGTACGTGAAGCGAAGGTTGAAGTGGGAACGAGAGGGGAACAGCCTCGGTCCCCCTGGCTTCCCAAAGCTTTCTCGGGGAAACTGTGAGGGGGTGACCTGGGACTTCAAAACCCTGGGCTGGGAAGTAAAAAGGAATGGGAATACACGTCGCCTCGAGGAATGCAGGATAGCAGGGAGGGAGACAGGCAAGATATTAACAGTGACCTCATTAACTCAGCGATCCCGGCACGAGAGCAGGACCTGTTAGTCAATGTGTGCTGGAGTTTCCACCCTCAGGGCGCAGATTTCTCAAGTATCTGTCTGCAATCCTCTGCTGACAATTACTCATCAGTCTTGAGGAGGATTGTGCAAAAGGTAGACTGAAATGCGGGAGGGCGCTCAAACCTGATGACACCTCAGAGATAATTAACGCTTTCTCAGCCCGGGCTTGTGACATTTTCCTGTTTGGCTGCGTCAGACATTCACCGGAATTGTCTGCGGTCTCCGACAGAACACTCTCCCTCGGCGCTGACCCTCCCTCAGTGCGGGGGCTCCCTCAGCGCTGACCCTCCCACAGTGCGGGGCTCCCTCGGCGCTGACCCTCCCACAGTGCGGGGCTCCCTCGGCACTGACCCTCCCACAGTGCGGGGCTCCCTCAGCACTGACCCTCCCACAGTGAGGGGCTCCCTCAGCACTGACCCTCCCACAGTGTGGGGCTCCCTCAGCACTGACCCTCCCACAGTGCGGGGCTCCCTCAGCACTGACCCTCCCACAGTGCGGGGCTCCCTCGGCACTGACCCTCCCACAGTGTGGGGCTCCCTCAGCACTGACCCTCCCTCAGTGTGGGGCTCCCTCGGCGCTGACCCTCCCACAGTGTGGGGCTCCTTCAGCCCTGACCCTCCCTCAGTGTAGCTGTCTGTAATGACGAGTGTGTTATGTCTGGAATGAAGGGTGTGTTTGTGGGTGAGCTTGTTTGGCCACACGGCTGGATCATTATATACTTTTCAAATATGTTCTCCTGTCACCATGTGTGTATCTAAATATGTGTGTGTGTGTGTGTACTTGTGTGTTTGTGTGTGTGTGCTCTTGTGTGTGTGTCTGTGTGTGCCCTTGTGTGTTTTTGTGTGTGCACTTGTGTGGTTGTGTGTGTGTGTGTGTGTGTGTGTGTTTGTGTGTGTGCTCTTGTGTGTGTGTCTGTGTGTGCCCTTGAGTGTTTTTGTGTGTGCACTTGTGTGGTTGTGTGTGTGTGTGTGTGTGTGTGTGTTTGTGTGTGTGCCCTTGTGTGTGTGTCTGTGTGTGCCCTTGTGTGTTTTTGTGTGTGCACTTGTGTGGTTGTGTGTGTGTGCGTGTTTGTGTGTGTGTGTGTGTGGCCTTGTGTGTGTGTCTGTGTGTGCCCTTGTGCGTTTGTGTGTGTGTGTGTGTGCCCTTGTGTGCGTGTTTGTGTGTGTGTGTGTGTGTGTGTGTGTGTGTGTGGCCTAGTGTCTGTGTCTGTGTGTGCCCTTGTGCGTTTGTGTGTGTGTGCCCTTGTGTGTGTGTCTGTGTGTGTGTGTGTGTGTCTGTGTGTGCCCTTGTGCGTGTGTCTGTGTGTGCCCTTGTGCGTTTGTGTGTGTGTCTGTGTGTGCACTTGTGTGGTTGTGTGTGTGCGCGTATTTGTGTGTGTGTGTGTGTGTGCGTGTGTGTGTGTGCCTGTGAATGTGTATTGTTAGCTAGCTGGACTTGTGCCTGTACTCTGCATATACCCCAACATGTATTGTAGCACTTCCCTACAAGGCTGAGAGTGTGGTGCTGTCTCCGCGTGTGTGTGTCTGTGTGCATTTTTGTGCCTGTGCTCGTGTGTGTGTGTGCGTTGCCTGTACTTAGACCTGTGTATGTGTGCTTGTGTGTCCATTTCGCTTGCCTGTGTGCCTCTCCGTGTGTGTTTCCTGACTGTATGTTTGAACGTAGGTTGATCGTGTTTGTGCCTCTGTGCACTCTTTTATCACTGCACCAGCTTCCATGCTTTTAGCAGCATGTGTCTGTGCGTACGCCTGTAGTATCACAGTCTGTGCGCCTGTCTCTCAAGACGGTCATTAATGAGCCTGTCCTCACTCTGTTCACAGCTTTCTGGGCTGTTCATGGATTTAACCTGGAAACTGACAATGCAGTTACCTTCACCGAGGACCCCCAGTCTCAGTTTGGATTCCACGTGGCTCAGTTCAACACACCCAGCCAGAAATGGTAGGTTCCTATCATCGTTAACGCCCCCCCCCCC
>NW_027310706.1:47500-51321 GCF_047496795.1 Chiloscyllium punctatum
CTCACTACAATCTCCCTCACAATCCCCTCACTCCCTCACTACAATCTCCCTCACAACCCCCTCACTCCCTCACTACAATCTCCCTCAAAGACCCCTCACTCCCTCACTACAATCTCCCTCACAACCCCCTCACTCCCTCACTACAATCTCCCTCAAAGACCCCTCACTCCCTCACTACAATCTCCCTCACAACCCCCTCACTCACTCACTACAATCTCCCTCACAACCCCCTCACTCACTCACTACAATCTCCCTCACAATCCCCTCACTCCCTCACTACAATCTCCCTCACAATCCCCTCACTCACTCACTACAATCTCCCTCACAATCCCCTCACTCACTCACTACAATCTCCCTCACAATCCCCTCACTCCCTCACTACAATCTCCCTCACAACCCCCTCACTCCCTCACTACAATCTCCCTCACAATCCCCTCACTCACTCACTACAATCTCCCTCACAACCCCCTCACTCACTCACTACAATCTCCCTCAAAGACCCCTCACTCCCTCACTACAATCTCCCTCACAATCCCCTCACTCCCTCACTACAATCTCCCTCAAAGACCCCTCACTCACTCACTACAATCTCCCTCACAACCCCCTCACTCACTCACTACAATCTCCCTCACAATCCCCTCACTCACTCACTACAATCTCCCTCCCAACCCCCTCACTCACTACAATCTCCCTCACAACCCCCTCACTCACTCACTACAATCTCCCTCAAAGACCCCTCACTCCCTCACTACAATCTCCCTCACAATCCCCTCACTCCCTCACTACAATCTCCCTCACAACCCCCTCACTCACTCACTACAATCTCCCTCAAAGACCCCTCACTCCCTCACTACAATCTCCCTCACAATCCCCTCACTCCCTCACTACAATCTCCCTCACAACCCCCTCACTCACTCACTACAATCTCCCTCACAATCCCCTCACTCCCTCACTACAATCTCCCTCACAATCCCCTCACTCACTCACTACAATCTCCCTCACAACCCCCTCACTCACTCACTACAATCTCCCTCAAAGACCCCTCACTCACTCACTACAATCTCCCTCACAACCCCCTCACTCACTCACTACAATCTCCCTCACAATCCCCTCACTCACTCACTACAATCTCCCTCCCAACCCCCTCACTCACTACAATCTCCCTCACAACCCCCTCACTCACTCACTACAATCTCCCTCAAAGACCCCTCACTCCCTCACTACAATCTCCCTCACAATCCCCTCACTCCCTCACTACAATCTCCCTCACAACCCCCTCACTCACTCACTACAATCTCCCTCAAAGACCCCTCACTCACTCACTACAATCTCCCTCACAACCCCCTCACTCACTCACTACAATCTCCCTCACAATCCCCTCACTCACTCACTACAATCTCCCTCCCAACCCCCTCACTCACTACAATCTCCCTCACAACCCCCTCACTCACTCACTACAATCTCCCTCAAAGACCCTCACTCCCTCACTACAATCTCCCTCACAACCCCCTCACTCCCTCACTACAATCTCCCTCACAATCCCCTCACTCCCTCACTACAATCTCCCTCAAAGACCCCTCACTCCCTCACTACAATCTCCCTCACAACCCCCTCACTCACTCACTACAATCTCCCTCAAAGACCCCTCACTCACTCACTACAATCTCCCTCACAACCCCCTCACTCACTCACTACAATCTCCCTCACAATCCCCTCACTCACTCACTACAATCTCCCTCCCAACCCCCTCACTCACTACAATCTCCCTCACAACCCCCTCACTCCCTCACTACAATCTCCCTCAAAGACCCCTCACTCCCTCACTACAATCTCCCTCACAACCCCCTCACTCACTCACTACAATCTCCCTCACAACCCCCTCACTCCCTCACTACAATCTCCCTCACAATCCCCTCACTCACTCACTACAATCTCCCTCACAATCCCCTCACTCACTCACTACAATCTCCCTCACAATCCCCTCACTCACTCACTACAATCTCCCTCACAATCCCCTCACTCACTCACTACAATCTCCCTCACAACCCCCTCACTCCCTCATTACAATCTCCCTCAAAGACCCCTCACTCCCTCACTACAATCTCCCTCACAATCCCCTCACTCCCTCACTACAATCTCCCTCAAAGACCCCTCACTCCCTCACTACAATCTCCCTCACATCCCCCTCACTCACTCACTACAATCTCCTCAAAGACCCCTCACTCACTCACTACAATCTCCCTCTCCAATCCCCACTCACTCAATCTCCCTCCCCAATCCCTCACTCCCTTAATCTCCCTCCCCAATCCCTCACTCCCTCAATCTCCCTCTCCAATCCCCCACTCACTCAATCTCCCTCTCCAATCCCTCACTCCCTCAATCTCCCTCTCCAATCCCTCACTCACTCAATCTCCCTCACAATCCCCTCACTCCCTCAATCTCCCTCTCCAATCCTCACTCACTCAATCTCCCTCTCCAATCCCTCACTCCCTCAATCTCCCTCTCCAATCCCCCACTCACTCAATCTCCCTCCCCAATCCCTCACTCCCTTAATCTCCCTCTCCAATCCCTCACTCACTCAATCTCCCTCTCCAATCCCTCACTCACTCAATCTCCCTCTCCAATCCCTCACTCACTCAATCTCCCTCTCCAATCCCTCATTAACACAATCTCCCTCTCCAACCCCTCACTCCCTCAATCTCCCTCCCCAATCCCTCACTCACTCAATCTCCCTCCCCAATCCCTCACTCCCTCAATCTCCCTCCCCAACCCCACACTCCCTCAATCTCCCTCTCCAATCCTCACTCCCTCAATCTCCCTCTCCAATCCCTCACTCACTCAATCTCCCTCCCCAATCCCTCACTCCCTCAATCTCCCTCCCCAACCCTCACTCACTCAATCTCCCTCTCCAATCCCTCACTCACTCAATCTCCCTCTCCAATCCCTCACTCCCTCAATCTCCCTCTCAATCCCCCACTCACTCAATCTCCCTCTCCAATCCCTCACTCACTCAATCTCCCTCTCCAATCCCTCACTCATTCAATCTCCCTCCCCAATCCCTCACTCCCTCAATCTCCCTCTCCAATCCCTCACTCCCTCAATCTCCCTCTCCAATCCCTCACTCACTCAATCTCCCTCCCCAATCCCTCACTCCCTCAATCTCCCTCCCCAACCCCTCACTCACACATCTCCCTCTCCAATCCCTCACTCACTCAATCTCCCTCCAATCCTCACTCCCTCAATCTCCCTCTCCAATCCCCCACTCCTCAATCTCCCTCTCCAATCCCTCACTCACTCAATCTCCCTCTCCAATCCCTCACTCATTCAATCCCCTCCCAATCCCTCACTCCCTCAATCTCCCTCCCAATCCCTCACTCACACATCTCCCTCTCCAATCCCTCACTCCCTCAATCTCCCTCTCCAATCACTCACTCATTCAAATCTCCCTCCCCAATCCTCACTCCCTCAATCTCCTCCCAATCCCTCACTCACACAATCTCCCTCTCCAATCCCTCACTCACTCAATCTCCCTCCCCAATCCCTCACTCCCTCAATCTCCCTCTCCAATCCCCACTCCCTCAATCTCCCTCTCCAATCCTCACTCCCTCAATCTCCCTCTCCAATCCCTCACCTCATTCAATCTCCCTCTCCAATCCCTCACTCACACAATCTCCCTCTCCAATCCCTCACTCCTCAATCTCCTCCCCAATCCCTCACTCACACAATCTCCCTCTCCGATCGCTCACTCACTCAATCTCCCTCTCCAATCCCCCACTCCCTCAATCTCCTTCTCCAATCCCTCACTCCCTCAATCTCCCTCT
>NW_027310707.1:0-12500 GCF_047496795.1 Chiloscyllium punctatum
ATATTTTCGAGTTGGTATAAATCAGTAACCACCGACACTTAGAATTTTTTCGAGTTGGTATAAATCAGTAACCACTGACACTTAGAATATTTTCGGGTTGGTATAAATCAGTAACCACCGACACTTAGAATATTTTCGAGTTGGTATAAATCAGTAACCACTGACACTTAGAATATTTTCGACTTGGTATAAATCAGTAACCACTGACACTTAGAATATTTTCGGGTAGGTATAAATCAGTAACCACCGACACTTAGAATATTTTCGAGTTGGTATAAATCAGTAACCACCGACACTTAGAATTTTTTCGAGTTGGTATAAATCAGTAACCACTGACACTTAGAATTTTTTCGGGTTGGTATAAATCAGTAACCACCGACACTTAGAATATTTTCGAGTTGGTATAAATCAGTAACCACTGACACTTAGAATTTTTTCGGGTCGGTATAAATCAGTAACCACTGACACTTAGAATTTTTTCGAGTTGGTATAAATCAGTAACCACTGACACTTAGAATATTTTCGGGTTGGTATAAATCAGTAACCACTGACACTTAGAATTTTTTCGACTTGGTATAAATCAGTAACCACTGACACTTAGAATTTTTTCGGGTTGGTATAAATCAGTAACCACTGACACTTAGAATATTTTCGGGTTGGTATAAATCAGTAACCACTGACACTTAGAATTTTTTCGGGTTGGTATAAATCAGTAACCACCGACACTTAGAATTTTTTCGGCTCAGTAGAAATCAGTAACCAAGCGCATTTTGAATTGGTTACTGATTTCTCCGTTCGAGTTGCGGCTGCGGTTGGCTTCAAATAGTGGTGGGGGCTTAATTATCGCCGAGGGGAGCATGTCCCGGTGGTGTGGCCGAGGATGGAGTGCCTTTTGAAGGGGGTGTTTCTGAATTTGGACCCTTTTTGAGTTGCATGGCCGGATGGGTGTGGTTTTGAAGGGTGTGTCTGTCTGGAGTGGCACCGGCGTTGGTGTGAGGCTGAGGGTGGGCGTTCGGTTCCTGGTTAGGGATAGGGAAAGGGTGAGACTTAGCTTTAGTGCTCGTGCCCCCGATTTTGGTAATGTTTGACGTCAATTTTCCAAGGAGGCGAATGCAAGGCTTCAGAGGGACTTTGAGTGTTCGGGGGCGGGGTAGCTCAGCCGGATTTGCCCCGGCGGTTCTGCGGACGGTGTTGACTTCGAGGGCGGACCGGCCCCCGTGTTCAGTCCGAATATCGTGCATTGTTAACGGCGGGAAGTGTTCCAAAAGGGAATGGGATTGAATGTGACTGCTGAAGCCGACTTTGAGACCTGTAACGCGGGTAGCTCAGCCGGATTTGACCCGGCGGTTCTGGCGACGGTCTCGCCTTCGAGGGGGGAGCGCCCCGCGTGTTCAGGCCGAATTTTGTGCATTTCCATCGGCGGGAAGAGGTCCAAACGGGAATGGGATTGAATGTGACTGCTGAAGCCGACATTGAGACCTCTAACGCGGGTAGCTCGGCAGGATTTGACCCGGCGGTTCTGCCGAAGGTCTCACCTTCGAGGGGGGAGCGTCCCGCGTGTTCAGGCCGAATATCGTGCATTGTTAACGGCGGGAAGTGTTCCAAACGGGAATGGGATTGAATGTGACTGCTGAAGCCGACATTGAGACCTCTAACGCGGGTAGCTCGGCCGGATTTGACCCGGCGGTTCTGGCGACGGTCTCGCCTTCGAGGGGGGAGCGTCCCGCGTGTTCAGGCCGAATTTTGTGCATTTCCATCGGCGGGAAGAGGTCCAAACGGGAATGGGATTGAATGTGACTGCTGAAGCCGACATTGAGACCTCTAACGCGGGTAGCTCGGCAGGATTTGACCCGGCGGTTCTGCCGAAGGTCTCACCTTCGAGGGGGGAGCGTCCCGCGTGTTCAGGCCGAATATCGTGCATTGTTAACGGCGGGAAGTGTTCCAAAAGGGAATGGGATTGAATGTGACTGCTGAAGCCGACATTGAGACCTCTAACGCGGGTAGCTCGGCCGGATTTGACCCGGCGGTTCTGGCGACGGTCTCGCCTTCGAGGGGGGAGCGTCCCGCGTGTTCAGGCCGAATTTTGTGCATTTCCATCGGCGGGAAGAGGTCCAAACGGGAATGGGATTGAATGTGACTGCTGAAGCCGACATTGAGACCTCTAACGCGGGTAGCTCGGCCGGATTTGACCCGGCGGTTCTGCCGAAGGTCTCACCTTCGAGGGGGGAGCGTCCCGCGTGTTCAGGCCGAGTTTTGTGCATTTCCATCGGCGGGAAGAGGTCCAAACGGGAATGGGATTGAATGTGACTGCTGAAGCCGACATTGAGACCTCTAACGCGGGTAGCTCGGCCGGATTTGACCCGGCGGTTCTGCCGAAGGTCTCACCTTCGAGGGGGAGCGCCCACCGTGTACAGGCCGATTTTCATGCATTTCCAACCGTGGGAAGGGGTCCGAAAGGGGATGGGGGTGAACGTGACTGCTCAACCCGACTTTGAGACCTCTAACGCGGGTAGCTCAGCCGGATTTGACCCGGCGGTTCTGGCGACGGTCTCGCCTTCGAGGGGGGAGCGTCCCGCGTGTTCAGGCCGAATTTTGTGCATTTCCATCGGCGGGAAGAGGTCCAAACGGGAATGGGATTGAATGTGACTGCTGAAGCCGACATTGAGACCTCTAACGCGGGTAGCTCGGCCGGATTTGACCCGGCGGTTCTGCCGAAGGTCTCACCTTCGAGGGGGGAGCGTCCCGCGTGTTCAGGCCGAGTTTTGTGCATTTCCATCGGCGGGAAGAGGTCCAAACGGGAATGGGATTGAATGTGACTGCTGAAGCCGACATTGAGACCTCTAACGCGGGTAGCTCGGCCGGATTTGACCCGGCGGTTCTGCCGAAGGTCTCACCTTCGAGGGGGGAGCGCCCACCGTGTACAGGCCGATTTTCATGCATTTCCAACCGTGGGAAGGGGTCCGAAAGGGGATGGGGGTGAACGTGACTGCTCAACCCGACTTTGAGACCTCTAACGCGGGTAGCTCAGCCGGATTTGACCCGGCGGTTCTGGCGACGGTCTCGCCTTCGAGGGGGGAGCGTCCCGCGTGTTCAGGCCGAATTTTGTGCATTTCCATCGGCGGGAAGAGGTCCAAACGGGAATGGGATTGAATGTGACTGCTGAAGCCGACATTGAGACCTCTAACGCGGGTAGCTCGGCCGGATTTGACCCGGCGGTTCTGCCGAAGGTCTCACCTTCGAGGGGGGAGCGTCCCGCGTGTTCAGGCCGAATTTTGTGCATTTCCATCGGCGGGAAGAGGTCCAAACGGGAATGGGATTGAATGTGACTGCTGAAGCCGACATTGAGACCTCTAACGCGGGTAGCTCGGCCGGATTTGACCCGGCGGTTCTGCCGAAGGTCTCACCTTCGAGGGGGGAGCGCCCACCGTGTACAGGCCGATTTTCATGCATTTCCAACCGTGGGAAGGGGTCCGAAAGGGGATGGGGGTGAACGTGACTGCTCAACCCGACTTTGAGACCTGTAACGCGGGTAGCTCAGCCGGATTTGACCCGGCGGTTCTGGCGACGGTCTCGCCTTCGAGGGGGGAGCGTCCCGCGTGTTCAGGCCGAATTTTGTGCATTTCCATCGGCGGGAAGAGGTCCAAACGGGAATGGGATTGAATGTGACTGCTGAAGCCGACATTGAGACCTCTAACGCGGGTAGCTCGGCCGGATTTGACCCGGCGGTTCTGCCGAAGGTCTCACCTTCGAGGGGGGAGCGTCCCGCGTGTTCAGGCCGAATTTTGTGCATTTCCATCGGCGGGAAGAGGTCCAAACGGGAATGGGATTGAATGTGACTGCTGAAGCCGACATTGAGACCTCTAACGCGGGTAGCTCGGCCGGATTTGACCCGGCGGTTCTGCCGAAGGTCTCACCTTCGAGGGGGGAGCGCCCACCGTGTACAGGCCGATTTTCATGCATTTCCAACCGTGGGAAGGGGTCCGAAAGGGGATGGGGGTGAACGTGACTGCTCAACCCGACTTTGAGACCTGTAACGCGGGTAGCTCAGCCGGATTTGACCCGGCGGTTCTGGCGACGGTCTCGCCTTCGAGGGGGGAGCGCCCCGCGTGTTCAGGCCGAATTTTGTGCATTTCCATCGGCGGGAAGAGGTCCAAACGGGAATGGGATTGAATGTGACTGCTGAAGCCGACATTGAGACCTCTAACGCGGGTAGCTCGGCAGGATTTGACCCGGCGGTTCTGCCGAAGGTCTCACCTTCGAGGGGGGAGCGCCCACCGTGTACAGGCCGATTTTCATGCATTTCCAACCGTGGGAAGGGGGCCGAAAGGGGATGGGGGTGAATGTGACTGCTCAACCCGACTTTGAGGCATCTAACCCGGGTAGCTCAGCCGGGTTTGACCCGGCGGTTCTGCCGACTGCCTCGCCTTCGAGGGGGGAGCGTCCCCCGTGTACAGGCCGATTTTCATGCATTTCGAACCGTGGGAAGTGGCCCAAAAGGGGATGGGGGTGAATGTGACTGCTCAACCCGACTTTGGCGCTTCCGAGCCGGGTAGCCCGGCCGGGTTTGACCCGGCGGTTCTGCCGTCGGTCTCGCCTTCGAGGGCGGAGCCTCCCCCGTGTACAGGCCGATTTTCATGCATTTGCAACGGTGGGAAGTTGCCCAAAAGTCGATGGGAGTGAATGTGACTGCTCAACCCGACTTTGAGACTTTTAAGCCGGGTAGCTCAGCCGGGTTTGACCCGGCGGTTCTGCCGACGGTCTCGCCTTCGAGGGGGGAGCCTCCCCCGTGTACAGGCCGATTTTCGTGCATTTCCAACGGTGGGAAGAGGTTCAAAAGGGGATGGGAGTGAATGTGACTGCTCAACCCGACTCTGAGGCTTCTAACCCGGGTAGCTCGGCCGGGTTTGATCCGGCGGTTCTGCCGACGGTCTCGTCTTCGAGGCCGGTGCCTCCCCCGTGTACAGGCCGATTTTCGTGCATTTCCAACGGTGGGAAGTGGTCCAAAAGGGAATGGGGGTGGACGTGTCTGCTCATACCGACTTTGAGACTTGTAAGCCGGGTAGCTCAGCCGGGTTTGACCCGGCGGTTCTGCCGACGGTCTCGCCTTCGAGGGGGGAGCCTCCCCCGTGTACAGGCCGATTTCCGTGCATTTCCAACGGTGGGAAGAGGTTCAAAAGGGGATGGGAGTGAATGTGACTGCTCAACCCGACTCTGAGGCTTCTAACCCGGGTAGCTCGGCCGGGTTTGATCCGGCGGTTCTGCCGACGGTCTCGTCTTCGAGGCCGGTGCCTCCCCCGTGTACAGGCCGATTTTCGTGCATTTCCAACGGTGGGAAGAGGTTCAAAAGGGGATGGGGGTGAATGCGACTGCTCAACCCGACTCTGAGGCTTCTAACCCGGGTAGCCCGGCCGGGTTTGACCCGGCGGTTCTGCCGTCGGTCTCGCCTTCGAGGGCGGAGCCTCCCCCGTGTACAGGCCGATTTTCATGCATTTGCAACGGTGGGAAGTTGCCCAAAAGTCGATGGGAGTGAATGTGACTGCTCAACCCGACTTTGAGACTTTTAAGCCGGGTAGCTCAGCCGGGTTTGACCCGGCGGTTCTGCCGACGGTCTCGCCTTCGAGGGGGGAGCCTCCCCCGTGTACAGGCCGATTTTCGTGCATTTCCAACGGTGGGAAGAGGTTCAAAAGGGGATGGGAGTGAATGTGACTGCTCAACCCGACTCTGAGGCTTCTAACCCGGGTAGCTCGGCCGGGTTTGATCCGGCGGTTCTGCCGACGGTCTCGTCTTCGAGGCCGGTGCCTCCCCCGTGTACAGGCCGATTTTCGTGCATTTCCAACGGTGGGAAGTGGTCCAAAAGGGAATGGGGGTGGACGTGTCTGCTCATACCGACTTTGAGACTTGTAAGCCGGGTAGCTCAGCCGGGTTTGTTCCGGCGGTTCTGCCGACGGTCTCGTCATCGAGGGGGGAGCCTCCCCCGTGTCCAGGCCGATTTTCATGCATTTCCAACCGTGGGAAGTGGTCCAAAAGGGAATGGGGGTGAATGTGACTGCTCATACCGACTTTGAGACTTTTAAGCCGGGTAGCTCAGCCGGGTTTGACCCGGCGGTTCTGCCGACGGTCTCGCCTTCGAGGGGGGAGCGTCCCCCGTGTTCAGGCCGAATTTTGTGCATTTCGAACCGTGGGAAGTTGCCCAAAAGTCGATGGGAGTGAATGTGACTGCTCAACCCGACTTTGAGACTTGTAAGCCGGGTAGCTCAGCCGGGTTTGACCCGGCGGTTCTGCCGACGGTCTCGTCTTCGAGGCGGGTGCCTCCCCCGTGTACAGGCCGATTTTCATGCATTTCGTACCGTGGGAAGCGGTCCAAAAGGGGATGGGAGTGAACGTGACTGCTCATACCGACTTTGGCGCTTCCGAGCCGGGTAGCTCAGCCGGGTTTGACCCGGCGGGTCTGCCGACGGTCTCGCCTTCGAGGGGGGAGCGTCCCCCGTGTTCAGGCCGAATCTTGTGCATTTCGAACCGTGGGAAGTTGCCCAAAAGTCGATGGGAGTGAATGTGACTGCTCAACCCGACTTTGAGACTTGTAAGCCGGGTAGCTCAGCCGGGTTTGACCCGGCGGTTCTGCCGACGGTCTCGTCTTCGAGGCGGATGCCACCCCCGTGTACAGGCCGATTTTCGTGCATTTCCAACCGTGGGAAGTGGTCTAAAAGTCGATGGGAGTGAACGTGACTGCTCAACCCGACTCTGAGGCTTCTAACCCGGGTAGCTCGGCCGGGTTTGACCCGGCGGTTCTGCCGACGGTCTCGTCTTCGAGGCGGGTGCCTCCCCCGTGTACAGGCCGATTTTCGTGCATTTCGAACCGTGGGAAGTGGTCTAAAAGTCGATGGGAGTGAACGTGACTGCTCAACCCGACTTTGAGACTTGTAAGCCGGGTAGCTCAGCCAGGTTTGACCCGGCGGTTCTGCCGACGGTCTCGCCTTCGAGGGCGGACCCTCCCCCGTGTACAGGCCGGTTTTCGTGCATTTCGAACCGTGGGAAGTGATCCAAAAGGGAATGGGGGTGAACGTGACTGCCCAACCCGGCTTTGAGACTTGTAAGCCGGGTAGCTCAGCCGGGTTGGACCCGGCGGTTCTGCCGACGGTCTCGACTTCGAGGCGGGTGCCTCCCCCGTGTACAGGCCGATTTTCATGCATTTGCAACGGTGGGAAGTTGCCCAAAAGTCGATGGGAGTGAATGTGACTGCTCAACCCGACTTCGAGACTTGTAAGCCGGGTAGCTCAGCCGGGTTTGACCCGGCGGTTCTGCCGACGGTCTCGCCTTCGAGGGGGGAGCCTCCCCCGTGTACAGGCCGATTTTCGTGCATTTCCAACGGTGGGAAGAGGTTCAAAAGGGGATGGGAGTGAATGTGACTGCTCAACCCGACTTTGGCGCTTCCGAGCCGGGTAGCTCAGCCGGGTTTGACCCGGCGGGTCTGCCGACGGTCTCGTCTTCGAGGCGGGTGCCTCCCCCGTATACAGGCCGATTTTCATGCATTTCGAACCGTGGGAAGTGGTCCAAAAGGGAATGGGGGTGGACGTGTCTGCTCATACCGACTTTGAGACTTGTAAGCCGGGTAGCTCAGCCGGGTTTGTTCCGGCGGTTCTGCCGACGGTCTCGTCTTCGAGGCGGGTGCCTCCCCCGTGTACAGGCCGATTTTCGTGCATTTCGAACCGTGGGAAGTGGTCCAAAAGGGGATGGGAGTGAATGTGACTGCTCAACCCGACTTTGGCGCTTCCGAGCCGGGTAGCTCAGCCGGGTTTGACCCGGCGGGTCTGCCGACGGTCTCGTCTTCGAGGCGGGTGCCTCCCCCGTATACAGGCCGATTTTCATGCATTTCGAACCGTGGGAAGTGGTCCAAAAGGGAATGGGGGTGGACGTGTCTGCTCATACCGACTTTGAGACTTGTAAGCCGGGTAGCTCAGCCGGGTTTGATCCTGCGGTTCTGCCGACGGTCTCGCCTTCGAGGGGGGAGCCTCCCCCGTGTTCAGTCCGATTTCCATGCATTTCCAACCGTGGGAAGTTGCCCAAAAGGGGATGGGAGTGAATGTGACTGCTCAACCCGACTTTGGCGCTTCCGAGCCGGTTAGCACAGCCGGGTTTGACCCGGCGGTTCTGCCGACAGTCTCCTCTTCGAGGCGGGTGCCTCCCCCGTGTACAGGCCGATTTCCGTGCATTTCGAACCGTGGGAAGTGGTCCAAACGTCGATGGGAGTGAATGTGACTGCTCAACCCGACTTTGGCGCTTCCGAGCCGGGTAGCTCAGCCGGGTTTGACCCGGCGGTTCTGCCGACGGTCTCGTCTTCGAGGCGGGTGCCTCCCCCGTGTACAGGCCGATTTTCATGCATTTGGAACCGTGGGAAGTGGTCCAAAAGGGAATGGGGGTGGACGTGACTGCTCATACCGACTTTGAGACTTGTAAGCCGGGTAGCTCGGCCGGGTTTGACCCGGCGGTTCTGCCGACGGTCTCGCCTTCGAGGGGGGAGCCTCCCCCGTGTTCAGTCCGATTTTCGTGCATTTCCCACGGTGGGAAATGGTATCTTTCATTACGGGGACAAGGGTCTGAAGCGGTGAAGTCAGTAACCGGCATAGTTAAGGAAAGGGTTCGAATTTTCTCAACAGTACGAAAAAAGTGAGCAGGGAAGCTAGAGAAGGTGTCAGTGAGTCCCAAACGAGTGAACCGCAAAACTTAGGGAAATGCCCGAAAGCGTTTTAAAGGGTGAAATCGGGAACGAGGAAATGATGGGAAAGTGCCTGAAAGTGCTAAATGAGTAAACAGAAAAACGAAGAAAAATGTTTGAAAAGAAGAAGTGAGTAACCAGGAAAACTTAGAAAAATGTTCAAAACGAAGAAATCAGTAACCAGGAAAACTTAGAAAAATGATCAAAAAGAAGAAATGAGTAACCAGGAAAACTTAGAAAAATGTTTAAAAAGAAGAAATCAGTAACCAGGAAAACTTAGGAAAATGTTTAAAAAGAAGAAATCAGTAACCAGAAAAACTGCGAAAAATGTTTAAAAAGAAGAAATGAGTAACCAGAAAAACTTAGAAAAATGTTTAAAAAGAAGAAATCAGTAACCAGGAAAACTTAGAAAAATGTTTAAAAAGAAGAAATCAGTAACCAGGAAAACTTAGAAAAATGTTTAAAAAGAAGAAATCAGTAACCAGGAAAACTTAGAAAAATGTTATAAAAGAAGAAGTGAGTAACCAGAAAAACTTAGAAAAATGTTTAAAAAGAAGAAATCAGTAACCAGAAAAACTGCGAAAAATGTTTAAAAAGAAGAAATCAGTAACCAGACAAACTGCGAAAAATGTTTAAAAAGAAGAAATCAGTAACCAGGAAAACTTAGAAAAATGTTTAAAAAGAAGAAGTGAGTAACCAGAAAAACTTAGAAAAATGTTTAAAAAGAAGAAATCAGTAACCAGAAAAACTTAGAAAAATGTTTAAAAAGAAGAAATCAGTAACCAGAAAAACTGCGAAAAATGTTTAAAAAGAAGAAATCAGTAACCAGGAAAACTTAGAAAAATGTTTAAAAAGAAGAAATCAGTAACCAGAAAAACTGCGAAAAATGTTTAAAAAGAAGAAATCAGTAACCAGGAAAACTTAGAAAAATGTTTAAAAAGAAGAAATCAGTAACCAGAAAAACTTAGAAAAATGTTTAAAAAGAAGAAATGAGTAACCAGAAAAACTTAGAAAAATGTTTAAAAAGAAGAAATCAGTAACCAGAAAAACGGCGAAAAATGTTTAAAAAGAAGAAATCAGTAACCAGAAAAACTTAGAAAAATGTTTAAAAAGAAGAAGTGAGTAACCAGAAAAACTTAGAAAAATGTTTAAAAAGAAGAAATGAGTAACCAGAAAAACTTAGAAAAATGTTTAAAAAGAAGAAATCAGTAACCAGAAAAACTTAGAAAAATGTTTAAAAAGAAGAAATGAGTAACCAGAAAAACTTAGAAAAATGCTTAAAAAGAAGAAATCAGTAACCAGAAAAACGGCGAAAAATGTTTAAAAAGAAGAAATCAGTAACCAGAAAAACGGCGAAAAATGTTTAAAAAGAAGAAATCAGTAACCAGACAAACTGCGAAAAAATGTTTAAAAAGAAGAAATCAGTAACCAGAAAAACTGCGAAAAATGTTTAAAAAGAAGAAATCAGTAACCAGGAAAACTTAGAAAAATGTTTAAAAAGAAGAAATGAGTAACCAGGAAAACTTAGAAAAATGTTTAAAAAGAAGAAATGAGTAACCAGGAAAACTTAGAAAAATGTTTAAAAAGAAGAAATCAGTAACCAGAAAAACTTAGAAAAATGTTTAAAAAGAAGAAATCAGTAACCAGAAAAACTTAGAAAAATGTTTAAAAAGAAGAAATGAGTAACCAGAAAAACTTAGAAAAATGTTTAAAAAGAAGAAATGAGTAACCAGAAAAACTTAGAAAAATGTTTAAAAAGAAGAAATCAGTAACCAGAAAAACGGCGAAAAATGTTTAAAAAGAAGAAGTGAGTAACCAGAAAAACTTAGAAAAATGTTTAAAAAGAAGAAATGAGTAACCAGAAAAACTTAGAAAAATGTTTAAAAAGAAGAAATCAGTAACCAGAAAAACTTAGAAAAATGTTTAAAAAGAAGAAATGAGTAACCAGAAAAACTTAGAAAAATGTTTAAAAAGAAGAAATCAGTAACCAGAAAAACGGCGAAAAATGTTTAAAAAGAAGAAATCAGTAACCAGAAAAACGGCGAAAAATGTTTAAAAAGAAGAAATCAGTAACCAGACAAACTGCGAAAAATGTTTAAAAAGAAGAAATCAGTAACCAGAAAAACTTAGAAAAATGTTTAAAAAGAAGAAATCAGTAACCAGGAAAACTTGGAAAAAAACACTTAGAAAAATTTTCAGCAAAGTGTGAAAAATATTCTAAGTGTCAGCGGAGGAAAATGCTGCAGCATCGGGAAAGATTCGCAAACTTACACCGAACATGTGCTCCGAAGTGCCGGAGGAATTGGGTGAATTGAGCCCGGCAAATGGCCAGCTGTCGTTTTGTGCCTGCAGCCCGAAAACTTTAACTTTGTCTGTCGCGGAAGTCCGGACCGAGAAAAATCCAAACGGTTTTGACCGGACCGAGTTCCAGACCGATGCAGTCAAATTTGGAATTCAGACCCATTCAGTGCCACTTGTAGTTTTTCCGCAGTGAGGTTGGCGGGGTACCCGGAGATATATGGGAACACGATTTTTAGAACAAAATGGCGGCGCGGGACCGTTCTGAAAGGCATCCGAAAAACGGTTCCACGGGCATAGCACTTTAATGACAGGTATGAGTGCATGCCGGAGAGCTCTTGGAAGTCGAATTTTTGACACTTTGTCAATTTTTTGACAGATTTGACAAACTCTTTCTGTCTGTTCTAAGAGTCAGTCAGAGACTTGTGCGGCGGTCTTTTGACACTATTGGAGGGCGGGCAAACCCCACGTTGACTCCGGCCGTCCCTCCACAGGCGCTCGTGTCCAAAATGAAGGCGAGAGACGCGAGTGGCCTGGTTCCCTTGGGTGTTGCCAAGAAGGCTGCGGGCTGACCGTTGCCTGAGCACTCCCTAAAGCCTCTTGTGATGAGAGCAGACCTCGCCTGCCGCACGACCGGCTCTGGGAGTCGTTGGGCCGCTATTTGTGAATAGTCTGGTCCTCCTCTGCCACCCGGACAAGCGCGATGGCTCTGCCGCCCTGCGGTGCTCGTCACCCAGGTTTGGGGAACACGATACTCGTAACAAAAATAAAAGGCGGCTCGGGACCTGCAGGCGAAAGGGGTCCCGTGGTGCTAAGCACGTCGACTTCGGGTCTCGGTGCAAGCCGGAGAGCTCACGGAAGTCTAAAGTTTTCGGCACGTGGTCGAATCTTTTCAAAGGCTTACCCGGCTCTTTCCGTCCATTCTGAGAGTAAGTCAGAGGCCGGTGCGGAGGTCTCTTGACAATCGGAGGGGGTGGTGGCCCTCCGCAGGCGCTCGTGTCGAAAATGAAGGCGAGAGACGCGAGTGGCCTGGTTCCCCTGGGTGTTGCCAGGAAGGCTGCGGGCTGACCCTTGCCTGAGCACTCCCTAAAGCCTCTTGTGATGAGAGCAGACCTCGCGCGCCGCACGACCGGCTCTGGGAGTCGTTGGGCCGCTATCTGTGAATAGTCTGGTCCTCCTCTGCCACCCGGCCAAGTGCGATGGCTCTGCCGCCCTGCGGTGCTCGTCACGCAGGTATGGGGCACACGATGCTCGTAACAGCAAATAAAGGCGGCTCGGGACCTGCAGGCGAAAGGGGTCCCGTGGTGCTTAGCACGTCGACTTCGGGTCTCGGTGCAAGCCGGAGAGCTCACGGAAGTCTAAAGTTTTCGGCACGTGGTCGAATCTTTTGAAAGGCTTACCCGGCTCTTTCCGTCCATTCTGAGAGTCAGTCAGAGGCCGGTGCGGCGGTCTATTGACGACCGGAGGCTCCCATGGGTGTTGCGATGAG